>NC_133332.1:80211902-80511902 GCF_042186555.1 Aquarana catesbeiana | reverse complement strand
GGACAACATTTCAATACTTTACTTGGTAAAAGTGCTAAAATAGACATTCACAGCCAAACAGAGAAAATTGAGTACTGTCCGTGATACTTTTTTTATTTGCACTAACATACAATTTTTCAGGACAAGCTTTCGGGGTATGTCCCCTTCTTCAAGGTCCAAGCAGTACTGATTCACAAATTTTTAAGCAGAATGTTAAAGAAGAAGAAAAAAAACAAAAAAAAAAAGAGAAAACCAAACACATACAAATCAATGGTAATAAAGATAGCAGCAGAGTTAGTGAGATAAGACAGAGGGAGAGCTAGGGGGGAAAATGCAGGGGGGGATACTAGTCACAGAGCGGTTGTAAAACTTTAGCATAATGTGTAAGGAAACCAATATCTAAATTCAGGCCATTATTCTTTGTGTCAAAAAGAAGTATCATTCTTAGTTCAAACGTTTTCCTTTCCTGGATAGTTAAGAACTAAGACATTGAGGTCTTCTATAGTGTGGTCCGATTGTGAGAAATGATATCCCACAGATGTGCATAAACTGTCTTCTTTATGTTCTTTGATGGTATGTCTGTGCAAATTCATCCTCGCTTGCAACTTCTGTCCTGTTTCACCAACATAAGATCCTTTGCTGCACCTTTTGCATTGGATGAGGTACACAACATTAATTGAGGTACAGCTGTAAGATCCCATGATATTGAAGGTCCCATTTGTGTGTGTAACACTTTTGGATAGATTTATCTGGTTGCATAGTTTGCTGCGTTTTTTATTGCAGGGTTTGCTACCATTATTTGTGACTTCATAATCAGAGTGAAGTTTCCTGCAGCTTAGTTTGTGTCTGAGGTTGGGTGGTTGTCTGAAAGCCAATAATGGTGGTTGTTGGAATATTCCTTTCAGAGTTTCATCCTCTGTTATAATGGGTTGTAAATCTTTGATTATCTTTTTGATCCCTTCAAGTGCTGGGTTGTATGTGGTGACTAGAGGTACTCGGTTATTTGTTTTTTTCTCTGTGTATTGGAGGAGATTTTCTCTTCGGGTTTTCAAGGCTGTGTTTATGCTGTTGTTGATGGTTTTGTCTTTGTAACCTTTCTTATGGAAGGAGTCTGCCAGTGTTCTGAGATGTTTATCTCTGTCTTCTGGGTCTGAACAAATTCGGTGGTATCTGATGGCCTGGCTGTGTATGATGGCCCGTTTAGTGCGTTGGGGGTGAAAACTGGAACTATGAAGATAGCTGCATCGGTCAGTCGGTTTTCTGTATATGGACGTGTGAAGCTTGTCATCCCTGATGTATACTGTAGTTTCCAGGAAGTTGACATGTGTGTTCGAATAGTCCATTTTTAGTTTGATAGATGGGTGAAAAGTGTTGATCAATGAGAAGAATTGGTTTAGATTTTCTTCACCTTCAGTCCATATCATGAATATATCATTAATATAGCGATAATATCTGTATGAAAACCCGAAGAGAAAATCTCCTCCAATACACAGAGAAAAAAACAAATAACCGAGTACCTCTAGTCACCACATACAACCCAGCACTTGAAGGGATCAAAAAGATAATCAAAGATTTACAACCCATTATAACAGAGGATGAAACTCTGAAAGGAATATTCCAACAACCCCCATTATTGGCTTTCAGACAACCACCCAACCTCAGACACAAACTAATCAGCAGGAAACTTCACTCTGATTATGAAGTCACAAATAATGGTAGCAAACCCTGCAATAAAAAAACGCTGCAAACTATGCAACCAGATAAATCTATCCAAAAGTGTTAGGCCCCTTTCACATGATTGGACCGTTCAGGTCCGCCTGTCAGTTTTGACGGCGGACCTGAACGGGCGCTCCATGTTAGTCTATGGAGCGTCGGATGTCAGCAGAGACCTGTCCGCTGACATCCGACCCCGTCCGATCCGCTAAAAGCAGACGGATGGCTCTACGTCCAGATCCGTCGCTGGCAGATCGGATCGGGTGAGATCTGACGAAAATGGACACGCTGTCCGTTTTCGTCCGATCCCTCCATAGGCGGCAGCGGCGCCTGACAAGCCCCTCCCCGCTCAGTGAGCAGAGAGGGACCTGTCATCCGCCGGCTCAGCGGAGATCAACGGACAGATCTCCCGCTGAGCCGGCGGACCGAGGCGGGCTCCGGGCCTTACACACACAAATGGGACCTTCAATATCATGGGATCTTACAGCTGTACTTCAAGTAATGTTGTGTACCTCATCCAATGCAAAAGGTGCAGCAAAGGATCTTATGTTGGTGAAACAGGACAGAAGTTGCAAGCGAGGATGAATTTGTACAGACATACCATCAAAGAACATAAAGAAGACAGTTTATGCACACCTGTGGGACATCATTTCTCACAATCGGACCACACTATAGAAGACCTCAATGTCTTAGTTCTTAAAGGGAATTTCAGAACTATCCAGGAAAGGAAAACGTTTGAACTAAGAATGATACTTCTTTTTGACAAAAATAATAATGGCCTGAATATAGATATTGGTTTCCTTACACATTATGCTAAAGTTTTACGACCGCTCTGTGACTAGTATCCCCCCCTGCATTTCCCCCCCTAGCTCTCCCTCTGTCTTATCTCACTAACTCTGCTGCTATCTTTATTACCATTGATTTGTATGTGTTTGGTTTTCTCTTTTTTTTTGTTTTTTTTCTTCTTCTTTAACATTCTGCTTAAAAATTTGTGAATCAGTACTGCTTGGACCTTGAAGAAGGGGACATACCCCGAAAGCTTGTCCTGAAAAATTGTATGTTAGTGCAAATAAAAAAAGTATCACGGACAGTACTCAATTTTCTCTGTCACAATTGCACTAATACGGCTACAATCAAATCAAGTACAGCCAAACATACAAATGCAAGGTTATTCTTATATCCTTACTCCTAACTACAGGTTTGTGTGCTGCCCTGGCATATCTGTATAAGTGTAGTCCAGTGATCATAGTCCTTCAGAGGCATTTCTCCAGCACTGGTGTCTTCAGGGTAAACCCCAGGTTAAAAGTCTCTGTTACAGGCCACGACAGGCAACATTCTCCTACTCCTACAGGTCTCTTCTTCTATCTCAATTCCTTACAGGTCTTACAATCCAAGGTTGGACTGAAATTCCCTGGTTTCTCTCTCTTGCGGGCTCTCTACCGGGCCAACTGTGAACTGGACCACTGTCCCATTTTTATATTACACGGGGCACGTGGTCTGGACCCAGACAGGAACCCACCAAAAAGAATTAAAAGAACGGGAAAAGTAATAACCCCAACCCTCCCAGCCAGGACAGCACCTACTGAATGCTTCAATGCTTACATGCAGTCCTCCCTGAAGAACACCAGATCTGGGGATCTGCCACTGTGGACTCTGTGTATGAACTTTTGCCTGTGAAAGTACGCTGGGGCAGTTAGAAGCCTGAGTTAGGGATTTGTTTAGGGAAAAGACTGTGCACTTTGTTTTGGAACTGTTATGCTGATGTTTCGAGTAAAACGTTTGAAAAATTGTCATGCCTGGTCTGAAGTTACTTAAAGAGGTGCATGGTGGTAATGGCGCGTACAAGAACAGGGCCTGTAATGTGCATACAAGGGATGAAGTGGTAACATGCCGTTACTAGGGGCAACAAGCACAAGAGAAGGCTGCCATGACAGGCAGACAGCGGGAGAGCGGTACCAGCAGGGGTAATGGGTTTCATGTATAGGGAGGGGAATGGTTCATCGCCTATCTCCCGAATGGTCAGTGCCCAAGCAACTAGCACTGGACCCTTGTTGCAGAGACCCTAGGGACCTACATGTATGGCAAGGAAGAGAAAAGAGTTAATTATGTGCACGCATGTGGTCTGCGCTGGTGTCTGTCAGGACCCCATTCTGTCACTGGGAGAGAGATGGCAGAGTCAAGCTTGACTGGTGGAAAGAGACACCACTCTGTGGTGTAGTAGAATGGTGCCAAAGGTAACATTTTGCTAAGCATGGGGGAACAAAAATCCTCTTTAAAATATTTCCCTACACGTGAATTTGCAACGTCACTGGTTTCTAGAAACGTTCAAATTTTTTCCCGTTGGTATTCATGTTTACAGAAGTATCATCTGAGAAGAGCTTGTCACATTTTTTTAAATCATCTTCAAAGTATGTGGAGCAAATCGACTAGAAAAATGTAGCTTCAGGCTAGCAGTTTTCAGCTGAGGAAAAAGAGAGAAAAGTGTGCTAAATACTCTCTGAAAAATATTCAAGAAATTTGACAACCAGAAAATTAAAACAAGAAAGAAGAAGCACAATGAAATGTTTCTGCAGAACCATCTGGTTTGACAGTGATCATTGGTGCAGCATTGTGAGGATAAGCCAACATTTAGGATAACGATCAGTTCACAATTTCAACATTTTTTTGTCCACAATTGGCTGGAGTTATCTTTACTTTGTCTCCAATCATTTCTAGTTCCAATCCTCTATCTTTAGTAATCTCTGGGCAAAAATCTTTATCTCCAATCAGTTCTTGACTAAGGATGAGCTGAACATTTATCCAGAACTTAAGTTCAGACAGAAAACCTTCTGCCCGGGCATCATTCGTTCATAGGCCATTTAGCATGGATGAATGTGACAACTTCCTGCTGTTAATGGTTGCTAAGGAAGCAGCGGGTGCATACCAGATAGCAAGTAATCAAGCTGCAAGTTTGAAAATGACTTTCTAAGCTATGGCTGGACTTGCCAGGCTTCACAAGTCTCTTGCACAATTACAAAGTCCACATTGCATGAATCCAGATCAACTTTCTTTGCAAACATTCTGCAAGTCTGCTGCAAGTTCTGGTTCAGTTATGTTGTGCAATAGTCATCCCACCACAGGTGTCACTGTGGCTTGCAGTGCTCTTGCTGTAGATTCACCACTGCAACTTTGCCCTTGCTAGAAACTTGCCATGCAAATTTGCTACAAATGGGAAAAGTGTCAACTAGAACTTCAAGTGCTTCAAGTGCTCTGCTAGTGTACAACTTGCCTGTGGAAATGTGTAGCAAGTTACCAAGACTTATAATTCAACACTGTCACAAATTTGTGGCAAGTTAGGCCCCTTTCACATGGGGCGGATCTGTTTGATGGACTCTGCCTGCTCAGCGGGGATTGCTCCGCTGATCCCCACTGAGCAGGTGGATGACAGGTTCCCCTCTGCACACTGTGCAGAGACAGGCCTGTCAGAGTCCTGCTCTCCTCTATAGGGAGATCGGATAAAAATGGACCTCCTGTCCGTTTTCATCCGATCCCATCCGATCTGATCCACCAGACGGACGGTAAATAGGGCCAACATCCATCTTGATTTGGCAGACCGGATTGGATCAGATAGTGGCGGATGTCAGCGGACATGTGTCCACTGACATCCGCTGCTCCATAGGAGCGAATGGATGTTCCGATCAAGTCCACCTGGAAGACTGTCAGGCGGACCTGATCGGACAGCCCATGTGAAAGGGGCTTTATCCTTACTATCTGGGTAGGTTGCTTGCCCATTTGATAAGAGAGTCACAATGAAGATATTTGAGCAATATGAAGAAAGGCAGAAGAAGAGATAGATGAAAGGTAGACGGTCTAAGGGTCCTGGTAATTACTAGACAATGACTGAAATTATTAGCATGGAATAAGCTAGACAAGCAGAGAAGTCAGGGCTGTAGTGCACAGGGGTTAAAAAAAGAAGAAAGTGTGTGTGAAAGAGGGAAAAGAGAGAGGGTAGAAAGATGAAGGGTTGCTAGGCTTATTGTCTTTTTGTACAAGGACAATATGCTTTGCATTTGTTTTTAAACAAGACCGGTACTGTTCAGATTATAATAAAAATGACACATTATACACCTGATTACCAGTGGACTTGCATATCAGAAGAAAATAATAAAGGACTAGTTAAAAAATATTCAAGTGTACCTATTTATTTACACCTATGGCCTGAGCTCCAAGCTATTCATTGCTCATTTTTGTAGTTCTTGCATTGTTATAAGATAAACTAGATACATTTTAGTTTTTTGTTATTTTTTAGGGTCTAAGTCCCTCTAGCAAACAACTTTTCTGCATACTTATTCAAAAAAAAAATAATAAACACAAAGCCTAATTCACACAATAAATTCATACACATTTAAAAATAAAAATTAGGCAACGTGAAATTATATATTATATTTATAACATCAAGGTATAAAGTTTATAACGTTTGTGAAATTTATTCATTGTTACAATGGATTAAAAAAATGTAAAAAATAAAATAAAATACATTAGAGTCAAATTCAATTCAAATGTACTTAGAGTTTTGGGGGGGCGTGTCCGGATGTGATCCAAGGAGGACATGCTGCACAAGAGCTCCGCTGATCCTGCAAGAATCGACCTCCATCCTGATTGCTAGATACACTGGTGAGCCTCCAAAACAGCCCTACCTGTCCCCGGACACCCCCTGCCTCTATCCCAGCAGAAATTGCAGAGCTCGGCCGGCCAGCTATGCCACCATCCAGTCCAGGGCCAGCTCCATACAACTGAGGCCCGCCGCCATTTTGAGGCCTATGGAACCTCCGACATCCTCCGAGCTCGGGTCCCGCGATCCGCGGTACGAGCGGTCACCCCCTACCTCGTCCACCCATGGCATCACATCCGGAGGAGACTGCTTGGGAGCACAGATCCAGGGGGCTGCCAGAAGGTCCCAGACACCGGCTCCACACTCCCGTGGCCCGCCGCCATTTTGAGGCCTGCAGAGCCTCCACCATCCTCCGAGCTTGGGGTCCCGCGATCCGCAGAACGAGCAGTCACCCTGTGATGAAACGTCCCACACGCCACTTGAGTTCTTCCGTCAGTATATCGCTTCCTAAGTCCTGGAACATGAGTCCAATGGATCTGGCTATAGGAACCCCCAAGAACCAGACAACATCAGTCTTGGAGTACATCAGGAAAAGACTTTTATTTGAGATCTCACACAAATATATACAGCAGGATGACAATACAAACTGTATCCAGAAACCTAATTAACATGAGCTAATTATCTAATCCTTTAGACAGCCTAGGTGACTAAGAGACATGACCTTTAGGACAGACTTGTGGTCACCGAGCTTCACACAGTAGCAGAGTTAATTAACACAAACAACAATCGGTGAAAAGACTCTTAGAGCCCACACTAGACTATTTACAATAAACACATTATAGAAGACAACAGACAGGTAGCTGGAATTGATGACATTAGCATCTAACAGTATGAGTCCCAACAGTATGAATAAGTCACTATTCTAATATGGCATATAAGGGTTCCCAGAGTCTGTGTGTCTTGGGGGGACATGGACCTGAATCCAAAGTAACACCACCTCC
Organism: Aquarana catesbeiana; assembly: GCF_042186555.1. NCBI lineage: Eukaryota > Metazoa > Chordata > Amphibia > Anura > Ranidae > Aquarana > Aquarana catesbeiana. The sequence continues at coordinate 80,504,618 of NC_133332.1, read as the reverse complement.
AGGGTCCCCAGGCATACAGCTCACAAAGAGCAGCGTTCCTCCAAATGCCAGGGCCCATAATGACGGGGCTCAGGGTCAATTGGGCAAAGTCACAGCTGCTGGCTATTGATGTCGATGCTAAAAAAGAGGCCTCGGCTTCTCTTCAGCTACAATGGGTGGACGAGTTTACCTATTTGGGGGTGTGTATTTCAGGGAACATGACTGACTTCATTCCAATGAACTTGTCACCAGTAATTAACTCAGTCAAAACCAAACTGAAAGCATGGGAGAACCTCCCTCTGTCCCTACTGGGTCGTGTTAACCTCATCAAGATGAAAATCCTTGACAAGTTTACATACTTGTTTCATAATTCCCCTCAATGGATCCCTAAATCAATCTTTTCCAACAAAACAAAATTTTCTCCTCCTTTCTTTGGGGTCCACATCCCCCCCGCTTTAAATTAACAACCCTAATGCGCCCTTGCTCGCAGGGGATTTGCGTTCTCGGACTGTCACAAATACTTCATTGTGGCCCAATTGGATACTGCATTGTGGTGGCTTGTTCCAAATAGATCCAATTCAGCTTGGGCCATTGAGGCTGCGGTGTTGCGATCTGCGGAGGCATTGTCGAATCTCCTTTTGCGGGGTCCAAAGGCTCCATACGACCTAAACCCTTCCATGCGTACCACCCTTAGGGCCTGGAGGGAAGGTCTGACCTGTGAAAAGTATCCTCTGACCGCTGTATCCCCGAACGCCCCGCTCTGGAACAATCCCAACCTACAGCACTTTCTCAAAATTCCAAACCCTGTGATATGGGCCAGGTACCATATCAAGGCTCTCTCAGACATCACCTCAGACCTAACGATATTCTCCTTTGATCACTTAATGTCTCAACACAATGCCTCGCTCTCACACAAATTCAGATATCTACAGTTGTCCCATGCTTTCAGGGCTTCCCTCCAGGTAAAAGGCAGATGGTACAATCCGACCTAGAGCGGATTTTGCAGTTTGATTGTACCGAAAAATCTACCTCAGTGCTATATGCACATCTCCTCCAGCTCTCGTCTCCTGAACTGTCCAGGCTCCATCAGCAATGGGGCCGGGATGTTCCAGAGATGGACTCCGGGGATCGGGAGGATGTGTTAGACTTCCAATTTAAAATACTGGTTTCCTTGAGAGACCACCTCATTCAATACAAGGCATATCTTACTCCCACTCGGGTGCACAAGATGAGGTCTTCTCTCTCCCTGGAATGCTGGCGTTGTTATCATGCCCCCGGGGACTTTATCCCCTTCTTTTGGTCCTGCCCGGTAATTACAGGTTTCTGGTCACAAATTCTTTTAGAGGTGAATGATCTGCTAAGTATTTCTATTAATCCATCCCCAAGAATATGCCTGCTGGGGCTGGTAGAGGACTTGGTGCCCAGAGTGGCTGAGAAAACCTTGTTGGGTCTCCTGCTGTTCTATGCCAGGAAATCCATTGTCCTATGCTGGAAGCGAAAGACTCCTCCCTCTATAGGCTTATGGAAAACATTTGGTAACAATGTGATACCCCTTTACAGGGACACCTACACACATAGAGGCTGTCCAAAAAAACATGACAGAGTCTGGAGTAAGTGGTTAGCGGAACCCTCCACTGCTGCAACAAATTAGGTGACCTCTCTGATATATGATGGCTCTCCTTAACATCCTAATAGTCCAACCCGAGTTAACAAGATATTCTATATGAGCTACCTCATTGTCAGTCCACCCATGGAGCAGGAGCCATGACAGCCTATTGTTGCTATACTACGGTAGTCATAAATATTCTAATGGTCCTTGATATTGTAACGATACCCTGTGACCCCTGCGTGGGTCCTTTCCCTGTTAATAGCCAGATGTTGGCTGAGCTGTTGTGGTCGTCTGTATTGTTTTGTGTTTGTTAAGAAAATAAAAAAAATGTTTTTCAAAAAATGTACTTAGAGTTTTGAATTTTGTTTTGGAAATAGTAGAGAAAGATTAGAATCCGTGTCAGTTTTTTTCATTGCTGTTGGATAGATTCACCTGCTCTATTTGTCTAATGCCCAGTACACAAGGTCGGATTTTCCGACGGAAAATGTGTGATAGGACCTTGTTGTCGGAAATTCCGACCGTGTGTAGGCTCCATCACACATTTTCCATCGGAATTTCCAACACACAAAGTTTGAGAGCTTGCTATAAAATTTTCCGACAACAAAATCCGTTGTCGGAAATTCCGATCGTGTATACACAAATCCAACGCACAAAGTGCCACGTATGCTCAGAATAAATTAAGAGACAAAAGTTATTGGCTACTGCCCCGTTTATTGTCCCAGCATACGTGTTTTACGTCACCGCGTTCAGAACGATCGGATTTTCCAACAAGTTTGTGTGACCGTGTGTATGCAAGACAAGTTTGAGCCAACATCCGTCGGAAAAAATCCATGGATTTTGTTGTCGGAATGTCCGATCAATGTCCGATCGTGTGTACAGGGCATTAGAGGGGAATTCTCTCACTTTGAAGAGGTTTTTCTATGACTTCCATCTCCTCAATGGGACCCAAAAAAAAACCCCATAAAAAAACACACACACGCACACACAAAAACAAAAACAACTGACAGGAGTATGAACCATTCCTTGTTAGTTTCTTTACTAAAGCCTTTAGTCGGTTTAGTTTTGGTAGACGTTATAAATAAACAATGCATAGAAGGACATATTTAAAAGTATTAAAATCAGTCACACATCTTTATAATTATTTATAATCCTGCAAATCCCTCCAGCTCATATGCCTGGGAATTTGAGCGTAATGTCATACAGGTTTTGGGAGTCTCCTTTTCCACAATTCATAGTGACTGTCTTGTCATTAGGCCATATAAAAGCTTGAGGATTCCAGCAGACGGGACATCAAAGCTTCCAGAAATCCTCCTGACATTAACAGCTTTAGCTGTAAGGTGATTCCATTAAAGATGGCAACTGAACGTCTCGTGTGCAAAGTCGGTCTCTGGGTGCTTGCAGCTTGCATGGTTCTGAGCCTACAGGGCGCAGGTGAGTGACAAATTTATACATATAATTTACTATTTGATTTTTGAGTTATAGGATATTTTCTAAGACAAAAAATATATTACATATAAAGCTAATAATTATAATTTTTCCCTTTTACGTCCAGTATCCATTTTTACTTTGCAAAAAATACATTGTGGAAAAAAATATATATAAAAGTATAAATATAAAATCTAAAAAATATAATATAATACCATCATAAAATTACACTCACCCTGAATTGGTATATATATATATATATATATATATATATATATATATATATACACACCAATTCAGGGTGAGTCACTCCTCCTGTGTCAACATCCACCACGTAGAGATTGTATCAATAATCCCAATCATCCGCCAATTAAGACATCAACAAAAGAGGATACAATCTCCAATATTCAATGCTGTTTACTTCAAAGTAGAATTCTCAGTTTTAGCTTACACAGGCTTTATAAATGATCCCAAACAAATTACAAAACAATAGTGATTCCAATCTCTTCCCACTCTATACAAAGCTAAAATGTAAACTTTAGCTTTACATACTTTATATACTTATATTTATATGTGAAACAAGTGGTTGAATCTTATTTGTAATACTAAAATGCTACCTTTGCAGGCAGCTAAAAAGACGATATCATGCTTGTTTTGTTAAGTTTCATTGGAGTCAGGATTTATGTAGACCTGAACTAAAAGAAAACATTAAGTGCCGGTTCACACTGGGATGACTTGTCAGGCGACTTAGCCACCTGATAAGTCGCGTCCCGTTCTGTACAATGGAACCGTTCTAATCGGAGAGACGCAAGTCGCTCCAACTTAGAAAAAGGTTCCTGTACGACTTTGGAGGCAACTTGAGGCGACTTGCATTGACTTCTATACAGACGTCGTTTTGCAAGTCGCCGCTCCTGTCGTGTCCAGGTCGCCTGAGGCAGTTGCGCTGCAAGTCGTGCTGCCTCAGTGTGAACCGGCACTCAGGGGTTGATTTACTAAAACTGGAGTGTGCAAAATCTGGTGCAGCTGTGCTTGGTAGCCAATCAGCTTCTAACTCCAGCTTGTCCAATTAAGCTTTGACAAAAAAAAATCTGCAAACTGATTGGTATCTATAACTTTTATTTTATTTTATTTTATTGAGTGTGGGTTTGGTTTGTGCTATAGTGCTGTAGTGGTATACACATTAACCACTTAAGCCCCGGACCATTTTGCTGGCCAAAGACCAGAGCAATTTTTGCGATTCGGCACTTCGTCACTGTAACTGACAATTGCGCGGTCGTGCATCGTGGCTTCCAAACAAAATTGACGTCCTTTTTTTCCCACAAATAGCGCTTTCTTTTGGTGGTATTTGATCACCCCTGCAGTTTTTATTTTTTGCACTATAAACAAAAAAAGAGCAACAATTTTGAAAAAAACGCATTATTTTTTACATTTTGCTATAATAAATATCCCCCAAAAGTGTATAAAAAGAAATGTTTTCCTCAGTTTAGGCCAATACGTATTGTTCTGCATATTTCTGGTTAAAAAAAATCACAATGTGCGTTTATTGATTGGTTTGCGCAAAAGTTATAGCGTTCACAAAATAGGGGATAGTTTTATGGCATTTTTTTAAATAATTTTTTTTTTACTAGCAATGGTGGTGATCAGCGATTTTTATCATGACTGCGCCATTATGGCGGATACATTGGACATTTTTGACACATTTTTGGGACCATTGTCATTTATACAGCAATCAGTGCTATACAAATGCACTGATTCCTGTGTAAATGACACTGGCAGTGAAGGGGTTAACCACTAGGGGGCAGGGAGGGGTTAAGTATGTCCTGGGGAGTGATTCTAACTGTGGGGAGGCGTGGCTACATGTGACACGTCACTGATCTCTGCTCCCGATCACAGGGAGCAGAGATCAGTGACACTGTCACTAGGCAGAATGGGGAGATGCTTGTTTACAACGTTTACACGTTCTTCCTCTCCGTGAGGCGATCGCGGGTATCCCCACAGCGATCAAGTCCGCGGGACCCGCAACCTGGATCACGGAGCTCCCGGCCAGCGCGCGCTCCCGGCCAGCGCGCACCGCCGGTGGCGCGCACGCAATGACACGGCAGCAAATTTAAAGATACGTATGGGTACGCCCATTTGCCCAGTCGTGCCATTCTGCCGACATACATTAGCGTGCGCCGGTCGGGAACCAGTTGTATTACACCATCATTGTCTGCTCCTGCCCTTATTATCCTCATTTAGTGGGCATGTTTGCCACTGTAGGTTATGAATATTTGTTGTCTCTGGAGATTTGTATGGATGTCATTTGCCCACACTAACCTGAGATACTCCCTCTAATTTTTTGGACACCTAAGCTGGTGATCCTCAACTAAATCTATAAACATTTTAATAGGTAGTGAAACTTTCAAATAACATTTCTTTACCCTTTTTGGCCCACCCCTCTAAGCTGAAATAGCTCACCAAAGTGGGCTATTCTATAGTTACTGTGTTCTTACTGCCAAGGCTGGCTGTAATGTTTACATTCTTTGTATAGGTTTTTTCATCCAATGTTCACGCATGGGCAGTAGGACCCAAAGATTTCTATAATGCAGGGATAATTATGAGTCATTTGGAAGAACCAACTGAAAACTAGCAAATGAAATACAGTGGAACCTTGGATTACGAGCATAATCTGTTCCATGAGAATGCTTGTAATCCAAAGCACTTGCATATCAAAGCGAGTTTCCCCATAGAAACCAATGGAAACAAAGGTAATTCGTTCCACATTGACTTCTATTGTATGCAGTACCACATGTGGCCAGAGGTGGGGGGGCACCGGAGAGATTTGGAAATACTCAGAGACCGCTCGGATGTACTCGGAAACCCTCGGAAAGTCTCAGCAACACTCGGGAACTGAGAATATCCGAGTGTTTCTGAGTATTTCCGAGTGCATCCGAGCAGCTCCGAACATCTCCAAATGGCTCCGAGTGTCACCGGCGCCCCTGCGCCTCTTGCCAAATGCGGTACTGCACCAGAGGCTTGAATCCTGCTTGTTTTGCAAGACATCACTTGCAAACCGGGTCAAGATTTAAAAAAAATATTAGCTCGTATTGCAAAACGCTCGTTAACCACGTTACTCACAATCCGAGGTATTACTGTACAGAACGTTTATAGAGCTTATAGAGCCTTATGTGCAAGTAGAAGAAATATGAGATATGGTCCAGCTAAATTTTGATGATAATCAGCTTGTAGGATTCAGGAGATTTTTGGTTACTGGTTCTTTGGTGTTGCTTGATTTTTTTACTACTGAGCCCTGTTTTTGGCAAAAGGAAGGGTGCAGGGTGCAGTAAACCAGATGAACCAATCAGAATTCAACCAACATTGTTCTTATTGCTGTAAATGAATAAAAAGTGGAATTTATTAGAGCACAATGAGTTACTGACCAGCCTATCTGCCACCTTCCTGTAAATGTATGCCTATATTATTCTCTTCCTTTAATTCAAATCTTTTTTCTTATTCCCACAGAGGCTCAGACAAACTCTACTAACACTGGTAAGTATGTGAATCAATAAATAGTGCATTCTACGGTGCAGCAACTTTTATGTACTGATGGAGTTTTTCATTAGGTTACGACATGGTAAGCTTGTATTTTGGTGACTAAACACTGGTCATGGCTACATTCAAGGATTGACCAAGTCAAAAGATTAACAGACTTTGTGGGCACATAATGAGAGAGAGAATCAATAAAAAAGTATACATTTTATTACAACGTAGTTAAAAAACATATAAACAATATACAAACAACACCCTGTATGGACACAGTTACCAGTTACCCAATAATGCAGTTATAGAGGACTGGACCTATGGTGCAAAGATTCATTTAATACTGTATCAAGGTAAAAGAAAAATTTCTGATCCAGTAATGCATCCAAAAACTTGCTCGTCGACGCGTTTCACTAAAATATTAGCTTCCTTAGGACAGATACTGGGTAGGTTCTGGTAAACTTGTGGCTCAAGGTGTGGGAGAACTTGACCAAACTGACAAACAGCTGAAAAAAACTAGATTGCATATGTGTGTCTAAAGTAGTGGGATAGTAGATACCACTGATATATAGTAGTCATGTATAGGTATTTGAGTATAAATCACACACAGCGGTAAGTGGTCACAAATTCCCGCTATAAGCGTGTTCAATACAATATCAATATTACCAAGAGATGGCCCGTGGATACCGGACCAAGTTATTAAATGGGTAAGAATACAGTCCCCTTAAGTATAGAGGCGAATGGAATATCTGAATGTGTAAAAGCTGCACTTATCACATAGGGGGAGACCTTTTGTTGGGGCTCAAGTTGGTATTGCCACATACATAGGGGAAAAATGTGCCCCTTGTGGTGCTACACACCCATGGACGGCTTTCCTTGCTGTGTGTGGTTATTGCTGCAGTTCTGATTCTTCAACTAACGATTGGCTATGCTAACTCTGCTGGTTTTTTAAAATCCTGACAATTATTTCCTAAAAATGTTAAATTTACAAACATGTATATTGCTTACGTTTGCCTTAGGTTTAAAATTCTTAGTTTTTTTCTACATGATATGGACAACTGATAAAAGCTTAGACACATGAATGTTTTCCAGGAAATTCCATGAGACTTTTTTGTTACCAACTTTCTTGACTTCAACCACACCACTTGAACTTGAGAGCTTATATTACCAATACCATATTACTATTGCATTACTTCTGTATTACGGTATTACAGCATTACAAATTCATAATTCCTATGCTCTATATAAGTTTGGGATGAAGTTGAAGGTAGATATTAGCATCAGGGTTTGTAGATTAGTCACTGGAGGTAATTGAATTACTACAGTCAGGGCGTGTGTCAGCAGCCAATGGGTTTGTGTTGATGACATCATTGTGAGACACTTCTGAGATCATTCAGAATTATTTGATGGATGTATTTGACTTGCAATTGACCCTCTTCTGACCTGCTTCGAGCTCATTTTGCATTCCTATAGCCGTGTACAGAAATGCAATATCTGTTTAAAGCATACAAAAGCCTGTCTGCTTAATAGTTAAATAACTCTGGGGATAAGAAATAGTGGAATCCTGAAAAGCCAACCAAAGGTTACATATATAATGACCAACTATGTGGTCCCCCATGCACATAAATAATTGCATATATACAAAGAAAATAAGGTTTTTAACACATAAATACACATTGATAAGATTATTTATATCAAACCCATCTTCTTTAAGTGTTTTAAGAATAGGTGTTCCCTTTAATAAGGTTTATGAATCTACCAAATCAATGTGCTCTTTATAAGTACATACAAAGTGGAAACACAGTAACTGTTGGTTTTAATTTAACTACATATTAATTCATAATAAGTCTACTTTTTTATCTCTATCTCTGGTATGTGAGCTAACATGATCTCTTCTTTCCACAGGAGTGCCTGGATGGGGTATAGCTTTGCTGGTGTTAACATCTCTGATCCTGGCCTCAATGCTGTGCAGTCTGTGCTGTCTGGTGAGTCTGCAATCATGAAGAACTACTTGTTGGTCTAATTGTAAAATAACAGCTATGATCAAGTTATTATCTTATCAAATACATTCATGGTGGATGCATGTTTTGAATTTTAATGTAATCATTTTTTGAATGTAAGTTTATAAGTTACAGTTTTACATGCAAAGCCAACATATTATAAAGTATTTTAAAAAGGCAGCTTGAAAACATAACTTTTGATAGACAGCTAAATACACAGTGGCATTGCATATATGTGAACTGTGCTACCTGCCAATGGACTTTTAAATCTTTCCAGCTTTTAATTAGTGGGAATGCTTCAGCAGTCCCACTATTGTTATTCATTTTTTTTATTTTTTATTTCTATTATTATCCCGTATGTTTTTTGGCTCTGCGTAACTTCTGCATACTTTCAGCTATTAAAACCATTCAACTTTTCAAATGTTCAGCTCTTTCAGCTAATGATGGGACTTCTTCAACTTTTTTTCTACTATTTATACTTTTTAAAATATTAAGCTTTTTAACACTTTTTTTTTTAACCTCCCTGGCGGTATTCCCGAGTCTGGCTCGGGGTGGATTTTACATACCAAAAGCGGTATCCCCGAGCCAAACTCGGGCTTGCATCGCAGGATCCAGGAAGAGATTACTTACCTTGTCCCCTGGTTCCTGCGATGTCTCCCCGCTGTGATCGGCGAGCCGCTGTGTCTCGCTCGATTCACAGTGCCGAGCTCCATTCCCTGCGAGCGTTGCGAGCACGGGGACGGAGTTCGGCGGTAAATTCAAAAGTGAAACACATAGTATAGATACAGCATACTGTAATCTTACAGATTACAGTACTGTATCAAATAACTACACATCCCCTTTGTCCCTAGTGGTCTGCCCAGTGTCCTGCATGCAGTTTTATATATATAAAACTGTTCTTTCTGCCAGGAAACTGGAGATTGTCCATAGCAACCAAAACTGTCTCTTTACATCAAAAGTGGTTTTAGACCAGCTAGAAAAAAGCGATAATAAATTATAATCACTTGCAGAATTGAGCGATAGTGATTTGTGGGGAGATCCGTCATCAAACACTAAAAGTAATAAAAGCTAAAATTCTGCAACTGTGCAAATTTCAGTGTTTTTGATTTGATTACATTATTATATAATTTTTATTATTATTATATTATTATGTGTTTTAATTATTTATAGTTATTTATTATATTATAATTTTTTATTTCGTTTTTCAAACTTTATCATACCCGGGATGTCTACTAGACTCTTGTTTGGACAGATTTAAGTGAACTATTCCTAAGAATTACAGGCCTACAATATAAAACGCCAAATTTCTGTGCAAAATAATTGTACCGCTTTCAGCACTTAAAATCTGAAATAATCATACCGCCAGGGAGGTTAACATTGAAGTGAATGAGAGCATGCTTCACATCCTTAAAATCTTCTTCCACTCCCAAAAATTTGAGCTCCTTCATAGTTTCACCTACAGACGCCAAACAAACTTTAAAATGTTCACAAAATATTCAGCTATCTGGCTATATCTTTTCAGTTTGATATCTTTTACAGTTTTTGTGAAAAAGCTGTTTAAGTTTAGTGATCATTTCAGTAAATTTTATCGATTAAACAGAGTGTGTATTGGGCTGCTTAGAGTGGATGATGTCATAGCTAGAGCACAGAGCCTTAAAAAAATTATCTTAGTTCCTTCTCTTTAAATTGCTCTCACGCCCACAAGATCCACTTGTCATACACAATTTATACATCAAAACGTAGGTATTTTTGTCTAGTTTCAGGCAATATGCTCAATTTTGTGATACCTTTTACTTTTGGCTGGCCGAGCTTCCAAATGACAAGAGTTCTACACTTTCTTCCATTGACTGTCCTGTATAAAATTCTTCACATTTCCCAGTGAAACGCAAAGCCAACTTCTTTTTTAAATCGCTGATATGCCCACATTATTTAGTTTATCAACATAAATTTTAGCCCAATACGTTCCCAAAGGCCGTGTGTCTCTAACGGTGAAGTCGCTGTTTCCATAGCATTTACAGTTGTGGATTTATTAAGGCTTGTTTGAAGGGTTCTCTCACACTGTCTCTCACTCATTAGGTGTGGGAATTAATGATCAAAAAGCTTTACAAAAAACCTTTAAATACTCCGCATCTTTCATACATTAGTGGTGTTGTTAAACTTTTTTAATGAAATTCATGTTTATTTTAAAACCATTCCTACTTTTTCAACTATTCTCACTTCTTCAACTTTTTCTTATGGATTTAAGCTATTCATCCAGTTAGCTTTAGCAATTCAGCTATTCAGCATTCCCACTCATTTTCTCCAGGAAATGCATTTTCTAGTTGAAACTGATGCCCTTGGCAGATGTTACAATCAGGTCCTGATGACCCTCTCTGAGGACTACAAAGCCATTTTGCAATGCAGTTCGTAATATTCAAGTCCAAATACAAGTTTACCCCAACAATAGATTGTTTGCAAAGCCAGAGTTTTACATATGACCATTTGAAAATTTAAATGATGATGCAGTAGATATGGACTCAATGACCTACTTAATGACCAACATCTGTTAGAAGCTAGTTTAGGTAGCATCAAGCCTGATTGGCTTTGCAAACAATCTTTCATTAGAACCAACTTGTATTTGGACTTGAATAGTATGGTGTGGAGCTTTATTTTTAAATTCACCGTTTCCTATCACATCCCAAAGTAATCGTAGACGCCCTTTGGTGAACAGAAGCTGTCAGTCCATTATTAATATTCTTTACATTTACAATATTACTGTATTATTGGATGACATCAATAAAGTAAAAATAACATATAAAAAAATTATAGGGTTCCAGTGTCTCATATCCATTTTTTAACAAAAAAGAACAGAAATACTAGGATAACATTGTCCATGGGGTCAATGGGGGTGATGTACCAAGGGAGAAAACACAGTTCACCAAGCAAAGAGAATGTCTTCTGAGCTTAATCATAGAAAGAAGTTGTGTTCAATGAACCAATCATATGGCAGTATATGGTTATATCTCTCACACATGACTGTGAATTTAAAGTGAATATAGGTTTGCCTTATCTACTAACATTCACTTTGCAAATTAACAATAATTTTGATAAGGGGCCAGCCTTTACTTCTAATCTCTGTACAATTTACTTTCACTCACTTTATATCCAACAACATTCATTTACTTTATATCCAAGACATACTGTAGCTGTTGTCAAATTCTAAGAAGATATTACAAATAGTAATATAACAAAATGCCTTTATATCGAGGAAAATTAGCAGAGCTCTGATTGGCTCCTAGTGCTCTTCCTACCCCTCCATACAGGGTATACAGGAAGCTAATATCAAGATAGATTTGGGTACTTATATTAATTCTACCTAAAAAAAAATAGGTTTATTGATTTTTTAACTGAACAAATAACTAAATAAAATGCTGCAGTCTCATATCTTCTTTGAGGACAGCTTGAATATTTTTCTAAGAAACAATAATAATAATAATAATATCAGTCTTGGTTACCTAATCATTATGTGTATAGTCACTTGTTTTTCTTTTCCAGCATAGTGATATGTTTTTCACAATTTATTTCCCTTCCTTGCAGCCTTTGCTATGTAAGAGCGGTGGAGATAGTCATTGTGGATTTTCTCTGAGCAAATAGTAGCAGAAAGGACGGCAAGGACAACATTATATTCTGTTTCATCTTGGTTCTGTTACACACAAATCTTCATGTTTAGTTATGTCCTGAGTCTGTCTTGTTCTGGATACTCCACCTGTGAATTCACAAGGTCTTTACCACACAGAGTCTGTGAAGAATTCCATTTTCATTTTAATCTACCTCCAAATATGGAATCCATCCACCTTTCTCTAGAATTTATTTCTACTCTAAAAGCTATTTTTTACTTCATTAAAATATAATTCCTGGCATATGTACCATTGAATTGAAGGTGAATAATACTATGGATTTTGTATTTTATTATCTGCTGGAATGTGTAAACATAAATAATCTTCAAATAAAAAAATGTTTCAGATCTGATCCATTAGTTCCTGTTACTATTGAGTTTCTTTCTTAAATGGTACCTTTCAATTATATTGGTGTTTGCTCTATATGAATGCCAAATTTGCATAACTTGGAGCCCCCTCCCTTTCATTCAATGGTTTTAAATCTGAGCCTCATGGGTCAGTACATGCTCTCACATTGGAGTGTGTAATGTAAAGTGAGGGCTCAGCAGCAGAACAAGGTGTTGTGGAGATAACCTCCAAATCAGGGAGACGTTATGGTTCTCTGTATGTAATGTATGGAGTATAATGCTAATTCCTTGGCAACTGTGAAAAATTAGTCATGTCCACTACTAACCCATGGTGGAGGTAATTACCCTTGTTCCTACTTTATCCCAAATATGGCTCATAGAGAGTAATCTGACAGTGTGCACTTTTACTACAGAGCTCTATAACTCACAGGTGGACCATGCATACATATTAGTAGAGGGCAGTACATGTCCATACAGGATGAAAAATAGTTATGTTTTAGTGTCGATACATGGGGCTAAAGTCCTCTCACTTCAATGCATGCTTATGTTAAAGTTGACCGTCCTACCACTTTTACACAGGTACAGCAAAGGACAGTCCAATGTACTGCTTGGCATGCCTATCTTTCATGATTGACAGCTTTTCACTGCCCTAGTGCTTGTTGAGGATGGCCTGGCAATACACAGAAGTATCTGGTAGTTTACAGCTCTGTATCACTGCCACTTGCCAACTTTTAGAGTTAGCTGTACTGGACATTAAACGTAAAGGGGAATCCTTCTAAAACAATAAACAGGTGCACTAAGCCTGACATTGCAGTGCAAATAATTTATTAGGAGGATCAAAAATGATACTTGCAGACACCACAAGGTCTGCTCTCTGACAATAATACTAACCTGGATAAATGAATGTACCTAAAAAGTTCACTAGGTTATAAAGATGAATACTTACTTGTGTCTGTTTATCATTTTACCAATCAATTAAACATGCCCTTGGTTAGTAAGATAGAGCTCTCTCAACTGAATGACATGTGAGAGATTTACATTCCTATCATATCAGTGGATCACCTCGCACTACTGCCATGCAGTTGTTAGATTGTTCCCAAGCTCCTACCTAGGTAACAGCCTCTCCTTGATTGGAGTAAGCATGCTCACCTTAAAAAAGCAAGCTGTGCCATCAATGTTCCTCTGTGACCACCTGGTGTTCGAGATAGGTGGGTCACGTTTTCCTGCTTGCTATCCTATCAGTGTAGAGACAGTTAGCAAAGGGTGTGATTAGTATGCAACAGAAAAGGGCTAGTGCTAGGGGTTGTATTAGTGTGTTAGTGTCCTTTAAGGGTTAGGTTAAGCATTAGTATCAGGGGTTAACTGTTAAGGCCACACTTTAAGTGTTAAGTGTTGTAAAGAGGTTAGAATTAAAGTTAGAATTTAGGGATCGGTTAAGTCAGTGGTTCTCAACTCCTGTCCTCAGGAACCACTAACAGGCCAGATTTTAAGTATTACCTTGGGGAGATGGAGACTAGAATACTGCAATCACTGAGCAGCAAATGATATCACCTGTCATGTATTTCAGTTATCTTGCAAACCTGGCCTGTTAGTGGGTCCTGAGGACAGGAGTTGAGAACCACTGGGTTAAGTGCTCAAGTAGGAAAGGGTTTAATATTTGGAGGAAACTTACTGTAGGAGACACTTTTTATGTTTTATACTATGCACACATGTTCTCCACACGAACTGACCCCATGCCAAACATTACCAGTGTCAGACCAGACTTCCGGAACAAATATATTGACTTGACTGCATATGTGCCCATGAAAGACAGAGCAAATCCTGGGAAGGTGACAAATTGTGATGTGTTCTAGTCCTGGTCTAGCAGGGAACCAAGTGCCTATGCTGCAGGACACTGCCTGAGGGCAGATGATGTTGCAAGCATAGTTAATGTCAGTCTGTACCAAAATATAACCAATGTAAGCTTAAAGAAAAAAAGGCTATATGGCAGGGTCCAGGGTGGGAATAACTGTAACTCAGAAAACAGATTTGAGTAGTTTGTGTTTGCAGATTATGCACTGGTGAGGCGTTTATTAGCAGTTCCTTTAAGCATTGAACATTAAACAAGGAAAAGGTTTGTTTTGGCTGGTAAACTATTGCACAAGTTGCCACTGCTATAGAAAATTTTTCACCACATAGTACACAAAATTTTATTTTACTTTTCCCTGCACAGAATGCTATGTGAGTTTACAAGGCAAAGCATTGGACGATTCGCCCTGATCAGAAGTGATTGAATCATAATGCCTGTGGCAGATTTACAGCTTGCTCATTGCAAAAAGCAATAAAATCCACAGTAAAATACTTCCTACTCGTGAACATTTTAGAAGACTATCTGTGAAGGTTTTCAGTGATCTGTGTCATAGGATAAAAAAATTGTTTAGTTTTTTGTAAATACTGGTGAGTTAAACCACTATCCAATTTCTTGGTTTGTAATTGTAAATGTACTTGCAATCATATTAAAGATAGTTATTGTGAAGCGGCGAGTGCCCTATTAGGTTTCCCAGTCTGAAGTGAATAAGTTAGTAAAGAGGGCAAGGACCTCTTGTTAGTATGTGGTTTGGGGATAGGCGGAGTTGCAGGTCTTAAGCCGCGTACACACGATCGGATTTTCTGATGGGAATTGTGTGATGACAGGCTGTTGGCGGAAAATCCGACCGTTTGTATGCTCCATCGAACAATTGTTGTCGGATTTTCTGCGGACAAATGTTGGATAGCGGGCTTTAAAATTTTCCACGGACAAATGTTTGTTGTCATGTGTACACAAGTCCGTCGGAGAAAAGTCCAAAGTATAAACACGTATGCTCGGAAGCAAGGATGAGCTGGAAGCTGTCGGTCTTGTAAACCAGCGTTCGTAATAGAGAATTAACATTCATGACGTGGCAAATTATGAAATCTCAAAATGCAGCGCACATTCTCTTCTTTATTTAATGGGATAATAATGAAGCTGTTTTGCTGGTGATACTGATGCAAATGTATTTTAAAAGGCTTTTATTTTCTAGTGATATCAAGCGTAATATTTTATTTTTTTTTTTTTTTTGGGCAAGTTACCACAACACCTTTATACCGTAGTTTTTAAGATCAAAGATACAACTATGTTGGTGTTCCTTTTCAATTTTACATTGTATTTTTTGCAATGTAACTACCTACTCCCAAACTGTCATTTGAAGTAAAACACATAGCCAAGTATTATTCTACACAATTTTTTTATTGTGCATTAAAAAAAGAAAACAAATAAAATTAGACATGCTATATGCCAATAGAAATTAACCAAAAAGTGCATTCTATGCATCCAAAAATATAGAAAATATACCAAATCAAATCATTATTCAACCAAAAAATAAAATAAAAGCCTCATGCATGTGTCCTTAATATAGGGGGTCAACAATGCCAAGAGTTGGTGAAAGCGGGGAGATAATTCCGAAAATCATCCGGATTATTCTCCTGGAGCTCCCGCAGCAAAGACATATGGCATAATTGGCCGCGATTAATAAAGCAACCAATTTTTGGTCCAAGAAATCCTCCTCCTCCTGTTCCTGGACTGGACTTGGGTCAAAGCAATAACTCCAAGGCCAATAATTAATAGCACGTTATCCACTCCGATTTCTCAACATGTCTGGTTGACGAATGGCCGTTCAGAAACTAACTGAAAAGCACGAAATGAAATGCGGGAACTGAAAAGCGTTAAATGAAAAGTGCAAACCAACACTCACCAACTTCTACTAACACAAAATTAGCAGAAGGAGCCCAAAGGGTGGCACTACAGAGCTGAAAAAACACGTAGTACGTCCCTACATTTGTGTTAGTTGGCTGACAATTCCTTGCTGTTTGTATGCAAGACAAAATCCAGGCACAAGCCTTCGGACAAAAGTCCAAGGTTTTATCTGCGGAAAATCTGATCATGTGTACGAGGCTTTAGAGTGGTTATGGTGTCTTGAAGGAAGTTGGATTCTAGAGATGGTACGGCTGCATTTTTGTTTAGAAATATCACCTTTAGATGGACTAAACTTCAAGCCAGAATCAGAGGAAATTGTTGATTATTCTTGAAAACATTCCTGGGTTTTTGTGAATGGCTCCTTCAGTGGTAGAAAATGTTGAGGAATTCTCCACAATTGATTAAACTAAAGAAGCCACTCAAATGAGTGATATAATATTTTCAAGAATAACAAACAAACCCAGCTGATTTGGAATCACTGTCACGAAATATCACAGAAGAGTTTTATGATGAACTGGTTCTCAATTGATGAATTGTGAGCAAACTACAAGATTTATTTTCTGTCATTGCAATTTGTTAGAAATGCTTTTTGGAAATGCTGACACAAAGTACTACTTTGGAAAGCTTCTGGTTTGTAGCAGAAATTGTAATTTTTAGAAATGCTAAAACAAAAGAATGTCTCAGAAGGCTTCTGTCTTGTAGCAGAAACGTTATGCAAAACATTTTTTTTTTTGTTTGATAGATCCAGTGACGAAGGGTAAATTATCAGTCATGGTCTTACTTCTGTCTGTGTCCCCTTCTTGGTACCCATCTTTGCTTTTGAGGTTTTCAGAAGAGGCTTTATAGTGCTGAAGGGATGGGAGTGATTTCATGATATCCCTCAGCTGCTGTTTTCCCAGAATTGAAGTATCTCACCAAAATATATATAGAGGGATTTGGTCACTGGGAGGGGCACTGTCAATAATTTTTGCATGGCACAGGGCGCCTAAAGGCCTAAGACCAGCCCTAGGAAGGGCCATACATGTAGTATATTATAGAGAGACAACTTAGAGCTGACTGTGCATGGTGAGAGAAAAAGTAAAATCAAAATAATTTGATTTTTTTCCCCTAGATCAACCCCACAGACACATACAACCTCCAATGATGGGCCAAGTCAAGCCAGTGGACAACCACAGCAAAATATTTGCTCTGCTCTTTTAAGTGTTTCAAAATACAAAATTGACTATAAGGAACAACAGGCTACTGAGGCCAGGGAGTAGGAAAAAGCAAAATGGATTACATGTTTCATTCCTTAATTTGCGGAACTTCATCAGAAGTTCTTAATTTGCTGAACTTCGTCAGAGCTCTGACGAAGTTCCGCAAATTAAGGAATGAAACATGTAAACGTTTAGCTCTTATTGCTGGGATGGACACCCCCGTTTTTTCCCCCCTACCCCTAGCTAACACCCTATGATGGGCTTGAAGGACTGAGCTGAACCTAATGATACATCTATCCTGAATTTATCAGCACGATTGACCTCAACATGGAGACTAATTGATCTTTCATCATGGAGAACAGACACTGTGACTATGGATTTTATTACTCTATCAGCTTTTCAAATAGCCTGACACATATTGACCAATCTATCTTGGATGAGAAATCACTATCTCTATCACAGATGAACGATCATCAACTGGAGATCTATGGCTATCACATACAGACCCATAGATTGAATCTCATTTTACATTGGAGAAATCTCTGTGTGATCCGGTATCAGTGAGTAACCACCATGTATATGTATTATTACAGATGCTTGGATGTTATACCTACATGCTGTGGGAACCCTGGCTCTTGGTTACACTGATGGTGCCTATGTGATCGTTCCTGCTTGTGTCATATACCTGACAAGGTCAGGATTGAAATGCTTAGTGATCCATCCATCTGTAATTGGTGTCTGTCATCGTTTAACCACGTTTGCTACCAGTCAAGATCATACAGCAGGACTTTCTATACATTCGAGGATACAATAACAATCTTTTTTTCTTTGTGAGGAGAAGACTTTTCTCTCCACTAATTGTCTTCAATTTTTGGATTCTCCATTTTCCCAGTGTGTCCCCTTTTTATGATTATTCTATCTTTTACTGACTGCATGACCGACTGTGGTATGACTTTACACCTTATCATTGGTCGCTTGGACTGTATTATTTTTGGAATGTAACAGTGTGGCACATTTCTGTGTTTACGGAATCACACTGTTCCCTTCAGGAATTATCCAGCCTAGTTCCTCGCCCCAGGTGGCTTGGGGTACTGTTAGGTGCTTATAGGGGGTGTTTCATATTGGGGAGGGAGGGATATACCCACTGCATTAATCCCCTTCAATAACTTTAGAGATATTTCTCAATCACCCATTTATCTTTGGGGAATTGTTTGTATTATAATTAGTTTACCCCTTTTAGGGATTTTCACAGACAGCAGAATTGAAAAAAACAAGCAGCTGCTGCAAGCACTGGGGAGAACATTTCATCAGTTACTTGGATCTAAGAATATATGAAGAAAAATGCTGGTTTACATTCTCTTACATTTTCTGTGCAATTATGGCATGGTCTTGGTAGCTAGTGTTCAGTTTAAAGTCCTCAAGGTGGCTGAATAGAGAGTAGATCAAAGAAGGTAGGGACATGGACACTCTGGAAGGTTTTAGTATGTTCTGGTCTGCAAAAGGCAGCAGTAGGTCATGCAATGATGTGAGATTTTTCCCATTTAACTAGGAAGCAAGCTGTGTCCCATCTCATGTTGTTTGCGATTTGTCAGTCCAACTCTTTCAGTTTGAGGAGTCTTTCGCTTATGTTGAATGTACTAGTATTATTACTTGACCAGCTTGTGGGGCAGTCATTTAAAAGAGTAAGGCCACAATGCTCCAATATCCTCAGTGTTGCAATGGAATAGAATAGAAGACTTGAAGATGTTCACTATTGATCTTTTTTTATCAAAGATTCTTTTAACACTTGCCTCCATGCAACAGACAAGACCACACACGGTGTCCAGTCCAACATCTTATGGGATTCGTTTTACAGGAGATACAAATGAAGTGGAAAACTAACAAAGATACACCAGTAGAGCAGACAGCCCCAAGGTCATTCATTTCATATCCATTTGATAATTGACTTTAGTGTGTAATGTAATTCATGTAAAAGAATAATAAAAATGGATTACCGTAGATCATTAATATTGGACAATCAGTTTTTGTCATGGGAGAGTCTTCCTCCGTAGAGCTGGGTGGTTCTTCTGCTGTTGCTGCTGTGGTTTGTTTAAATGCTGCCACCATATTACTCCTATTGTCTGTTATAATGCTAGAATCTTCCTCTTTGGTATGTCCCACTCGTGCAAGAATTTGTCCACACAGTGATTTAATTGACTGTGCAGTATGTGGGTGGGCTTTGGGCTACTTGTTCTCAAGGGCAGAAAAGTAGCAATATTTTTGTAATGAAACTTGGTTTTACAGAGTAACGTCGTTATATAATGGCTAAGTCTGTGTCTGTGTAGTTTGTTCAAACCATAAATAATAACATGATATTAAGTGTTTTTTTTTTTTACTCTAGGAGTGTATAATGAGTTTTGAAAATCTAGAGAAATGCTTAAATAATGCATTATTTAACTAAACATTAGATTTTAGTAGACTAAAATGATTTTCGTAGACTAAAATGTACTGGAGATTTAGTCGACTAATTATGACTAAAACTTAAACAATAGAAGAAGACTAAAATGGGATTAAAACTAAAATGCCATTATAGTCAAAAGACTAAGACTAAAACTAAATTGAAATCTGCTGCCAAAATTAGCACTGGTGTGTACACAGCATAAACAAACAGTAATGATTAAAGCTGGCAATACGCTGGTAGAATTTGGTTCAAAGATTTTCATTTTCAGAGCATTTGTTCAATTTTCTAATCTTTATTGGGGCCAAATGAATGTTTGTTTGTGACCACAATGAAAATTTGAAAGAGCAGGATAGATTTTTTTCTTGAAGGAGCACATTTCTAACAGGGTATATAGAGTTTCTCAAGTAAAATCCATTTGTTTCAAAATCACATGTTAAAAGCAAACAAAATTTTGGAGTACTTTTTGAATGACATTCCTCAAATCATTGAATGTCCTGAAAACTTTACTAGTGTAGGCCAGCCTAAGTCTAATGGCCCTCATCAAGTTGAGTTCACAACCTGTAAAGTACCCTGAATTTAAATCTACAGTATATTTTCAATCTATTGTGTACAGACTAAATATTTAAAACATTTTTTTTTTTAGGTAAGTAGGAATTTTTGCATATATATATATTTGCCATTTTCAGCTTGCAGCCAGTAAGTGGTGAGCTCCCCAGATAGCAAGCAATTTTGCTGCAAGTTTGAAAATGACTTGCTAAGCTATTGATAAACTTGCCAGGCTTCAAAAGTTTGTTGCACATTTGCAACAAGTCCGCATTGCATGGCTCCAGATCAACTTTCTTTGCAAGCATTCTGCAAGTCTGCAGCAAGTTCTGGTTCAGTTATGTTGTGCAATAGTCATCCCACCACAGGGGTCACTGTGGATGGATTTTCATGCTACAGACTTGCAGAGCTTTTGCTGTAAACTCACCACTGCAAATTTTCTCTTGCCAGAGACTTGCCACGCAAATTTGCTACAAATTGGAAACATGTCATCTAGAACTTGTGCTTCAAGTGCTCTGCAAATGTACAACTTGCCAGTAAAAATGTGCAGGAAGTTGACAGACTTAACAATTCAACACTGCCATAAATTGGTGGCAAGTTATCCTTGCTATCTGGGTTGCGTCCTTATAACCACTGATATCACCCAGACCATTCACCTACATGCCCGCGTAAGCAAAGGGGCAGGGATAAAGGGCGACATCATTGCCTAAATATGGTCACATGGCAATATTTTACAATATTGACATATTGTCCATATTGACAATAATTTCACCACTTTTCCTGCCCCTATCCCAGTTCAGTGGCTGTTTTTCATTTTTGTGGGTCCACCTTAAAAATTCTTACCAGCCCTAAAGGATCTGGTGTGAATTATGCGGAAACCTCCATGCTGGGTGGATGTCCCCTGTTAACATCTATATTAGACTCTTATCTAGGATAAGGGTCGATTATAGGTGAAGAGAATCCCCAGACATTTAAAGAAAGAAGCTGTTTAAAAAAATATGTGTGGAGGTTCCCTTAGGGTCTGGTATGGATTTTATGGGGCACCCCAAGTAAAAGTCAAGGTGTGAGCCCTCCCTGAACCTTACCACATGCCACACAGCATCAACAAAGGGGTGGTATCTTGAGGGGACACCCTGGCAAAACTCTTTGTCCCCATGTTGATTAGGGGCCTTTTCCCCACAACCCTGGTCCGTGGGATGTGGGGGTCTACATGTGGGGATCTTTTCTTAATTTGGAAGCCCCCTTTACCAATAAGGGACACTTAAATGCTGTACATATTTCCTCTACTCATACAAATAAACATGTAAAGTGCAAATAAAGATCCATGTCAGTCATGATTTCCAATGTTCGATGACCCACCAAAAGCAAAAAAGCTCCTGGCCAACACAGGTTTGAACCTGACAACTGCTTGCCTGCTACTGACAGCTTCAGTGGATGACAGCTGATATATACAAAGGGCATGGTCTCCTGGATGTTGTCATTGGCCACATATGGACATGACCATTATAGGTTAATGACATCACTGGATTCCATGGGGTGTGACATTTTGGAAGGGACCTCACATATTTGTTTTTTTCTGCATGCAGTCCTCCTTAAAATTCATACCAGACTGACTGGGCCTTATCTAGGATAAGGGTCTGAGATCAATGAATGGAAACCCTGACCATTTGTTTACAAACAGAACAAAGCAGCTGAGACTTGAGTTGTCATTTTGCCGGTCAACTAAGCACACTTTTTTCTTTGTAAATGTCACTTTTTCTGTAGTAGGTTGTATACATCACACAGAAGGGTAACTTCACAAGCAAAGTCAGGGAATTAACAGAGTTTTGCATTTTAAAATTTTCACTTAAAACATTATTAAATCACTGCTCCCTGTCAAATGGAATTCTGCTTTGAAATTACCCCGAGAGCAGTGTCCAGCCCCCAATGTCATTTGTTTGACAACCCCTATTATCCTAGAAAATGATCAGAACTGTTTTTGAACAATCAACTCAGAATAGTGGTCGGATTTGGCACCTGAACTTTAGTGATATTCATTGAACCCTACTTGAACCAAACCCGGGTGGTTTCCAGCTAATCACTACTCTGGACAAAGATCCACTCCTCTATTTTCACTCTGTTCTGCGTAAAGATCTGTTCCTCTATCTATCTCCAGTGAGCCTTGGTCTATCTTCAATCAGTTCTGGAGCCTTGGTCTATCTCCAGTCATTTGTGGACAAAGATCCACTCCTCTGGCTTCAATCAGTACTATATAAAGGTCCACATATTGGGTATTGCAACACACGCTGGAGTGAGAATAATAATTCTTAATCCATTAAAGTGATACTAAAGTCTTGTTTTTTTTTTTGTTTTGTTTTTTATAAATAATGAATATGTTATACTTACCTGCTTTGTGTAGTGGTTTTACACAGAACAGCCATGATGCTACTCTTCTCGGGTCCCTCTTCAGCGCTCCTGGCCCCTCCCTCCTGTTGAGTGCCCCCACAGCAAGCAGCTTGCTATGGAGCATCTGAGCCGAGTCGCAGCTTCCTGTGTCCATTCAGACACAGAGCCGCAGTTAGGCCCCTCCCCTCTCTCTCCTCATTGGCTCACTGACTTTGATTGACAGCAACGGGAGCCAACGCTTCACTGCTGTCTTAGCCAATGAGGAGGGAGGGTCCCGGGCAGCCGAGTCTCTCGTGCAACATCACTGGATTGAGATGGGCTCAGGTAAGTATGGGGGGGGCTGAGGGGGGCTGCTGCACACAGAAGGCTTTTTGTCTTAATGCATAGAATCCATTAAGTTAAAAAAACCTTCTGACTTTACAACCACTTTAGGTGAAATATAATCCAAACTGATGCCTGTAAAGGTTTTCAAGGCAGCATTCAGGATAAATTTGGGGTATTGTAGTTTGATGCTGTTTTGTGACTACACACTACTAACACTAACGTGTTAACATTTATGGTATTTATTTTCTCAACTTATTCTCATATTTCATATTTTACAGAAATGTAAGGAGATGTTATTGTGTTTGTGAGCACTAAAATTAATTTGAGCATATTTTTTACTGAAAATATAAGTTTGATAAACAGTTGCGCTAATATCATATGACATAGAAAATTGCAAGGACCATATTTAATCTATGGGTCTTTTGTGTTCAGAAAATATATACTATTTTGCATTTTAGCATGTGTGGAAAAAAAAAGAAAAAAAAAAAGAATGTTCTGGCAGCAAAAGGGTTAATAACAAATAAAGTGGCACTAATTGCACGTATGTGCGGGGCACTGTGGTGAGACCCCCTTAGGCAGTGGGACAATGATGTGCTGCACTTTGAGAATATCCTTAGTTTTTCGAGTTGAATGACACTGGGCACCATTTAACCTGGAAGGCTGAGGAAATCTAGTGGCGGAAAGGAATTACTGCAGGGGAAAATGTCGAAGAGGAGGTAAATATTGTATTTAGAGCTGGTTTTTATGGGGCATCGTTTTGAAAAAAATGTCCAGAGTTGGATTTTATATCCTAAGTCATGTGGCTGTCCACATTTCTAAACAGGTATTTCAAGTCTCTTTAGGAATCGAATTAAAAGTTCATTCATGGCATATCAAGCCTTGATAAGCAGTAGTTGTTTCCAACATATTTATAATTCTCTGTATTTAATTATCTGTCACAAATACGTGTCAGAAGATTTATTCAGACACTATAGATGTTTTATGCATGCAGTCTCAACGAACCATATGCTCACAGAGAACCTGATTTACTAAACTTATGTGTGTACACTTGGTGAATCATCCATGCACCAACAACCCAATGGTATCCTTTCTTTATTGATAGCTTTAAAGTACGAAACCATTTGAATCACATATTATTTTGCTGTCAATTTCCTACTAAGGGGGTGGGGGGTCCCATTTACATTTGATTCCTGTAGTAAAAATAAACTGGTTTATGTGTCCCTTGATCCACTGAAATCTTACTTCTCCACCCGAGGAACTCAAGCAGCACAGGCTAGCCAAAGTGGAACTCAAGGTAATCCGATGACCAGCAATTCTAAAGATTGTGGAGAAAGGTGTTATTTTTGTTCACACTTCTGCCAACTTTCCAAGGAGGTTCCTGGTAGTCTCTCAGCACAATGAGCATGAATTTAGTACCTTAAAGTGGATGTAAACCCGAATTTTTTTTTTTTTTATATATATATATATTTATATATATTTCATATTGTAGAGTATAAAATTTCCTATCATTTGAGCCCAGTCTTGCCACGAAGAGTTAATCCATCTCTGAGCATCCCCTTTTATTGTTCAGTGAGACAATTCTTGACAAACAGAGAAAAACTTTGTCAAATCCTCCCCCTTGCTGTGAGTGACAGGTGATTTACATCTCGTGCACTAGCCTAAGAGACATGCAGTATTTTTAAATTCCCTCCCCCACTCCTTTCTTCAGCAGCTCTGCAAGGATTGGCTGTTCCACACCTCACCATGATTTGGCATGCTGAAGTCATGTGGTTACTTTCCTGTCTTTTCACTGGATGTTAGAGATCATAGCAGAAGTTCAGTGTAAGAAATACACAGGAGAAAATGTATATTGACAAGGGGAGTGTAGAGGTGGGCGGGGAGTCTACTGACATCAGGACTCCACCCACCGAGCTCCAGACAACAGACCCCGCCCACAGAATACGCAGTTTTTTGGGTCTCATAACAGACAGAGGGAAGACATTTAACAGGTAAAGATACATGCAGGAGGCATGTATATCCTTATAGATAACCCCTATGGCAGTAGTTTAGAAAGGATTAAATTGGGTTTACATCCACTTTAATTCTTGATAGGAATACGGAACACTCCCTTAGGATGACTGCCCTTATTTTGCTGTGAAAAAAAAATACAACAATTTTCACAAGCTTTGGACATTTTTTATTCCCCCACCAAAATAAACAAATAAAAAAATTTATAAAAATCAGCTCTCACCGCAACACTCACAATATCACTAGAGCTGCCCACCTTCCCACAGTAATTCCATTTCAACACTAGATGTACTCAGCTCAGGAATCATGATGGATGTCATAGATACTGTCATAAAAAGAGAAAAAAAGACAGAGAGATAGAGAGTGAAGAGCAGAGGAAAGGAAAAGAGAAGGGAAGGGATGGGAAAAAATGGGGCCAATGAAAATGAGGAGAGGAGGGAAAGAACAAAATATCTCCTGTGCCTTATTTACTCATTATTAATAAGGATAGATAGATAGATAGATAGATAGATAGATAGATAGATAGATAGATAGATAGATAGATAGATAGATAGATAGATAGATACTGTAGATAGATACTGTAGATGGATAATTAGATAGATAGTGTTTCCTCATCTTTCTATCTTCTTACTCCAGTGTTGATGACATCATTGGTACACAATGAAGTCTGGCCTGCCTGGCACATGACACATACACAGATAATGTTGTTAATCAGACCTGTTTAGTTCTTAATAAGCAGGGAGGGACCAGGTCACCCTTCAGGGTAGAAACTTCATACAGCAAACCTTTTCTTTTCCTGATAAGAAGCAGCACATATCTTATAGCTTGGACCATGTACACAAAAACATGGGGGATTCTCATTCTCCTTTTTGGTAAGAACCCTTAGGAATTATTATGTTATGTATGGCAGATGGGATGTCTTCTTTATATAATTAATTTTCTTTAAATTGAAGCATAGTTGTATGTTCTCCTTTACTCTTGGTATTTTAATATAATCAGCACTGTCTCTTGGAGTCCTTAACCTGATCCTTTTAGTTTATTATGCATTGTTGGATCTCGTGTTTTTGTTATCGGAAATCTATTTAAATCTTTATTCATGTGGTTATTCAAACTAGAAGTATCATTTTGCTTAACAATGTATGTTATAGTTATACTATTAAAAGGGCAAAATTGTAGAAACTGGCTAACTCTCAGGGTGTAACTGTTAAAAAGGGCTCCATAGAGTTAGGGTCATTGAAAATGTTAATTAAATCAGGGGTCAATTATATGTTGTAAACCAAGGCAGCATAATAGATTTTTATGTTAAGACTTAAAGTAGAACTAAAGATCTACTGTTATTCACTGTGAACAGGAAGACTTTTAAAGAGGACGTAGAGTCTTCCTCTTTAATTGTACCTACAGGTAAGCTTATAATAAGGCTTACCTGTAGGCAGTGGCATAGCATGGGGAGTGGTCAGTGTAGTGTAGTGGGTATTGTAGTGGATATTGTAGTGGTCAGTGTAGTGTAGTGGACAGTATAGTGGGTAGTGTAGTGAGTATTGTAGTGGTAAGTTCAGTGTAGTGTAGTGGGTATTGTAGTGGACAGTGTAGTGTAGTGGGTATTGTAGTGGACAGTGTAGTGTAGTGGGTATTGTAGTGGTCAGTGTAGTGTAGTGTAGTTTAGTGGGTATTGTAGTGGATGGTGTAGTGTAGTGGACAGTGTAGTGTAGTTGGTGTTGTAGTGGTCAGTGTAGTGT
Source organism: Aquarana catesbeiana (assembly GCF_042186555.1). Taxonomy (NCBI): domain Eukaryota; kingdom Metazoa; phylum Chordata; class Amphibia; order Anura; family Ranidae; genus Aquarana; species Aquarana catesbeiana. The sequence continues at coordinate 80,477,701 of NC_133332.1, read as the reverse complement.
AGTGTGTATTGTAGTTGTAAGTGTAGTGTAGTGGGCATTGTAGTAATCAGTGTAGTGTGGTGGGTATTGTAGTGGTCAGTGTATTGTAGTGGTCAGTGTAGTGTAGTGGGTACTGTAGTAATCAGTGTAGTGTAAGTTTGTGTTGTAGTGATAGGTGTAGTGTAGTGGGTATTGTAGTAATCAATGTAGTTTAGATAGTGTTGTAGTGGTAAGTGCAGTGTAGTGGGTATTGTAGTAATCAGTGTAGTGTGGTGGGTAATGTAGTGGTCAGTGTATTGTAGTGGTCAGTGTAGTGTAGTGGGCATTGTAGTGGTCAGAGTAGTGTAGTGGGTATTGTAGTGGTCAGTGTAGTGTAGTGGGTATTATAGTGGATCCCAGGATCAACCTTTAAGTGAAAGTGAATTGTTTTGTGCGCCATATTAGAAGAGTATTCTTCTAGAAAGTGCCAATTGGGGTGTCTCAATTAGCTATTGGAGGGTTCAGAACTTTTAAGCCCATCAAGGAGGCATATCTCTCTGTAGTACAGAAGTGGGTCCAGCAGGCCCAGGTCTGGGAGTATTTCAAAGGGGAGAATAAGCGTTTATTTATTGGTTTGCGTAAAAGTTATAACATCTACAAAATAGGGGATAGTTTTATGGCATTTATATTAATAATGTTTTTTGGTGGCGATCATCGATTTTTATCGTGACTGCGACATTATGGCGGACACATCAGACACTTTTGGCGCTATTTTGGTTCCATTCACATTTATACAGCAATCAGTGCTATAAAAATGCTATAAAAATGCATTGATTACTGTGTAAATGTGACTGGCAGTGAAGGGGTTAACCAGGAGGGGGTGCTGAAGGGGTTAAGTGTGTCCTAGGGATGTGTTCTAACTGTGGGGGGGAGGGGCTACGTGTGTCACGACACTGATCATCGTTCCTGATCACAGGGAGCTGTGATCAGTGTCCTGTCACTAGAAAGAATGGGGAAATACTTGTTTACATCAACATTTCCCCGTTCTTCCTCTCCGTGAGATGATCGCAGGTATCCCCGGGGACAACGAGTCCGCGGGACCCGCGATCACACTCACGGAGCTCGCGGCGGGTACACCCACAATGCCGCATCTTAAAGGCAATGTACAGGTACATTAATATGCCTGTCTGTGCCATTCTGCTAATGTATATCGGCGTGAGCCGGTCGGCAAGGGGTTCAAGTAGAACTAAAGGCAAAAAGATTTTTTATCATTTTGGAAGCTGTAAGGGAGGGTTATAACTCCTGTTAGTATTTTTTTTTTTTGCCATCTTGTCCAATTGGGGCGAATTCCCTTCACATCCTGTCCCATAGCCAAAACTGGAATTGAGAGAGATCCCTTAAAAGTGAGGGAATCCCTAGTTGTCACCAAGATCACCAGAACTAGTGCCCACAATGGGAGATTTCCCCTCTAGTGCTGTTCTTGGGACAACGCAAAATTTGTTTTTGTTTTTTTTTATTTCACTTTTGATGATATTTACTATTATTGGTCATCTCTGGGCATTTGGAACTAAATCCAGCAAGAGAGCTGTAGGAGAGAGGTGCTGCAGGTGGGATGAGGCACGAGGCGCTCTATAGTTCAGGAAATGTCAAACTGTCTGCTTTCTCTTGTTTGGTGCCAGGCCTGGATCTAACCTAATGTCTAATGTGAGGGTGCAGTAAAAAATGTCAAGGAGGCAGAGGATGGAAAGTCAGCAGGACAGAGGATAGGCTCAGCAGTTTGTAGGGCAGTCTACAGGGGTTAGCAGTGTGAGGAACAGGGGTCAGCAGGGCAATGTACAGAGTCAGTGGGGTGGAGGACAGAGGTCAGTAGTAAGTGAGGTAGAAGACAGATTTTGCCTAACAGTGGAAACTTAAAGTGGGATGATTAAACAGAATCTGTGCCTAGTCGCTTTATACTTTGCATGCATAAACCATATAGTCCTTGTGCCCACAAAATACTCCTACTTACTATGTCAAGTGACTACACGTCTTATTTAGATGCTAAGAGAAAGCCTTGGGGATTACAACTGCTTCACGATGCCTGTAGCTACAGAGGTCAGGGGGATTGTTTTAACCTCCCTAGGGGTAATCCTGAGTGTGACTTGGGTTGAATTTTCCATACCAAGGGCAGTAACCCCAAGCCATACTCAGGGCTGCATCGCAGTAACCAGGGAAAATTACTTACCTTGTCCCCAGGGTCCTGTGATATCCCCCCGCTGTATGCGGCGGCTGTGTCTTCTGCCTGATGTACTGTATGCCGGGCTCCGTTCCCTGTGAGAGGTGCGACGCACGGGGACGGAGCCATGCGGGAAATTCAAAAAGTGCAAAACACATAACACATACAGTACACTCTAATCTTACAAATTACATTACTGTATCAAATAATTTCACCTCCCTTTTGTCCCTAGTGCTTTGTCCAATGCCCTGCATGCAGTTTTATATGATATATACTGTTCTTTCAGTCTGGAAACTGGAGAATGTCCATAGCAACCAAAAAGTGTCCCTTTACATCAAAAGCGGTTTTAGATCAGCTAGAAAACAGCGATAGTGAATTAGAATCACTTGCAGAATTGAGCGATAGTCATTTGTGGGGAAATTCGTAATCAAACACTGAAAGTGACGACAGTGACAATTCTGCAACTGAGCACATTTCAGTGTTTTTGAGTTGATTACATTATTGAATAAATTGTATTGTTATTATATTATTATTTTTAATAATTATTTATTATATTATAATTTATAATTTTGTGTTTCAAACTTTATCACACCCAGGATGTCTACGAGACTCTTATTTGGACAGATTTAAATGTGTTATTCCTAATGCCGCTTACACACGAGCGGACTTTTTGATGGACTAGGTCCGGCGGACCGGACTCCATCGGACAATTTGATCGTGTGTGGGCTCCAGCGGACTTTTTTTTCCCAAAAGTCCGACGGTCCTAAAAATAAAACATGTTTCAAATTTTTCCGACGGACTTGAGTCCAGTCGAAAAGTCTGCTCGTCTGTATGCTAGTCCGGCGGACAAAAACCGACACTAGGGCAGCTATTGGCTACTGGCTATGAACTTCCTTATTTTCGTCCGGTCGTACGTCATCACGTACGAATCCGTTGGACTTTGGTTGATCGTGTGTAGGCAAGTCCGTTCATTCGAAAGTCCGTTGGAAAGTCCGCCGGACCTAGTCCGTCGAAAAGTCCGCCCGTGTTTACGCGGCATAAGCATTACACGCCTAAAATATAAAATGCCAAATTTCCATGTGAAACAATGTACTGCGTTCAGCATCAAAAATCTGACATAATCATACTGCCAGGGAGGTTAATGATCATTTACTGCTAGTTACAGTATATGTAAACCCTTAACTTGTAAAACAACCCATTCAGTTTAAAATAGAAATGAAAGGCAAAACATTTGTGTGCGCATGTAAAAAAACACATTATAAATACCTTATTGTTTTTCTTTTTTTGTAAGTGATCACATAATCTCTGTTCTGAGTTGCATAAGGGTCTTAGAGAGGTGGAGATGGAGAAACAAAACTACACTGATCTTTCCAGTGACAACATAAGTCTGACCATTGGAGAACAGGCAGGCTGTTCTCTTAGCACAACCAGAAAACTGACCACACTGAGACGGATGTGCTCTCGTGCCTAGTGTGGTCAGTTTGAAATGGGAAAACAGAGGGACTGGCAGGAACACCAGGTATTTCATACAAAGGAAGCAATACAAAGATAAAGAGATTCTTTCTAACACAAGTACATGGTACAACATACACAGGTCTTTAAAGGGGTTGTAAAGACAGAAGGTTTTTTATCTCAATGAAAGAGATCAAAATAGTAAAGAGCAAATAGAACAATTGTAAAAAAAAAAATAATGTAAAATTAACAGCTGCTGCTAACACCTGTCACCATCAAGAGCAAAGGGAAAAAATAAAATAAAAATGATATATATATATATATTAACGCTGCCTAATTATAACCTACAGTATACAACACATGTGCAATACAATAAAAAATATAAAAAATATTATTAATAATATTAAAGTGCAAGTGCCAATATACAATAAGAAATAATGCCTATGTGACAATATAAAGTGCAATTGAATTGTCCAATCAACAATTTCAGCAGTGATTCTTCTTAGAAAAAACAGGGCACACCAAATGTCTCTTGTGATGGACCATGCTCCTCAGAATATTAAATAATGTGTCTCCACTCCGTAACACGTGTCCCAATCACCAAGCCACGAGGATGGTGGCCTAATGCGTCGAGGTGGAGCCTGGCGGTGGGAATTCTTTCTCTGTGAACACGTGAGACTTGCTGGATGTTATCTTATGCTATGCTTTTATTCAATAAATGTGAGTGTATAGTATGAAGCTGGGGATTGTGCGGTTTGTTCAGTGAGTATCCCAGGTACTGCACTATTGGAAGTGTTTTTCTCTCTTTATATCATCTTGGAGTTACCTGTGATCAGTGTGGAGCCACTAAAGGAGACTCGTACTGTGTGTGTAAAAGAACAGGAACATCCAATTATCCCATCCAGGTGTATTTGACCCCTGGTGGTGTCTACAATGGAGGTGAGCAGGCACTGCACTTGGTGATTGGGACACGTGAGTGGAGACACATTATTTAATATTCTATGGAGCATGGTCCATCCCAAGAGACATTTGGTGTACACTGTTTTTACGAAGTCACACTGCTGAAATTGTTGATTGGACAATTCAAGTGCACTTTATATCGTCACATAGGCATTATTTGTTATTGTATATTGGCACTTGCACTTTAATATTAATAATAATATTTTTATTTTTATTGTATTACACATGTGTCACATATTGTAGGTTATAATTGGGCAGCGCTATCCCATATATATATATATATATATATATATATATATATATATATATATATATATATATATATATATATATATATATATATATAATCTTAATACATTCTATGCATTAAGATAAAAAGCCTTATGTGTGCAGCAGCTACCGCAGCACCCACTAACACTTACCTGAGCCCCATCTTTTTCCAGCAATGTGCACGAGTACCTCAGCCGTCTGCGACTCTCCCTCTTGATTGACTGAGACACAGCAGCAGCACTGCTGTCAATCAAAGCCCGTTCGTCAATCAGGAGAGAGAGGGGGTGGGGCCCAACCAAGGCTCCGTGTCTAAATGGACACACAAAGCTGCCACTTGGGTGCCCCCATAGCAAGCTGCTTGCTGTGGGGGCACTCAACAGGATGGAGGGGCCAAGAGAGCCGAAGAGGGACCCGTGAAGAGGAGGACTGAGGCTGCTTTGTGCAAAACCACTACACAGGGCAGGTAAGTATGACATGATTGTTATTTTATTTTAAAAAACGAGTATTTACAATCACTTTAAGGCTAAGGTAATACTGGAATTTTACTTTAGGCTGGGTTCACACCTATGCGAATTGGATGTGGATTTCCCCGCATCCAATTCGCATGACAGGAGAGTGTGCCAGGCTCTCAATGGAGCTGGTTCACACATCTCTGGGGCGGCTGCAGAGCGGATTGGTCCTGTGTGTTTCAGGTCTGAATTTAGGCAAAAATTTCGGCCCGCACCGCACCACTGCTGTCAGCCGCATCCGAATCAAGAGTGAACCCAGCTTAAAACTGAACCTTTCTCTTCACTAAACATGTAAACATAATGGTATGTTCATTCCCTACTAATTTCTTCCCCCAAAATATGCAGGCTAAGCAAATTGTTTTAATCCAGGTGCTGGAGGCAAGTTTTAAAACAACAAGACAGACAGGCAGAGAATGTGTACTTTCATTAGGTCAGAATTGGCAACCCAGGCATTTTTTACTCACAATAGGTATCCTGTAGCCTCCCTGGTGGTTTTCCCGAGTGTGGCTTGGGGTTAAAATTCAGTACCATTAGCGGTAACCCTGAGCCACACTCGGGATCGCATTGCAGGATCCTGGTGTGCCTTTACTTACCTTGTCCCCGGGATCCTGTGATGTCCTCCGCAGTGTCCGAGGGCTCCATCCTCCTCCGAAGCCTCTCCGTGCCAGGCTCCATTCCCTGCGAGCGTCGCGATGCACGGGGGTGGAGCCTGGTGGCAAATTTAAAAAAAAGTAAAAATCATAACACATACAGTACTGTAATCTTACAGATTACAGTACTGTATGAAATGATTTCACATCCCTTTTGTCCCCAGTGCTTTGGCCCATGCCCTGCATGCAGTTTTATGTGATATATACTGTTCTTTCTGCCTAGAAACTGGAGATTGTCCATAGCAACCAAAAAGTGTCCCTTTACGTCAAAAGTGGCTTTAGACCAGCTAGAAAACAGCGATAATAAATTAAACACCTGCAGAATTGAGCGATAGTGAATCGTGGGGAAATTTATTTTATTACTATTTATTTTTATTTTTTTTAATTATTTATTTTTATTTATTATATTATAATTTAAGTTTTTGTGTTTCAAACTTTACCATACCCGGGATATCTACTAGACTCTTGTTTGGACAGATTTAAGTGTGTTATTGTTAAGAATTACAGGCCTACAATATAAAACGCCAAATTTCCATGCAAAATAACTGTACCGCTTTCAGCACCTAAAATCCGAAATAATCATACCACCAGGGAGGTTAAGGACACATTTATCATAGAGACTATTTCTATAAGACTTTCATCTTACGGTATAAACCTGCTAATGTAAAAAAAATGTGATTTGTTATAGGTGTGCTGAGCAGAACTGCTGTGGCGGCAGGTAAGCAATTTATTCTGTAAAAGTACATTTGTAAGACACTACATAATTAATTGAAAGCCACAAAACAAAAATGTAATACTGTATATTGCAGATTGCCAGTACTTAGATGGGTTGATTTCTTTTTTTTTTTGGTAATTGTTTTCCTTTATTTCTACCTGGTGATGCTGCCAGTAATGCATGTCCAAAGGCATAAAAAAGCACTCACTGTATGAAGGAGCTGCATTATCACTCTAGATAGCATTGAAGAAAACCTCCCAATCTTCTCATCTCCATAACATAGGGGAAGGTGTTCCCTGTTCAACAGAGATAGCTGGGAACAATGTAGCTGATAAGAGTGCAGCTCTTTTTATGTGACAACACTGAAGAAATGACACTTTGCTACAATGTAAAGTAATGAGTGTACAGCTTGTAAATTTGCTGTCCCCTCAAAATAACTCAACACACAGTAATTAATGTCTAAACCGCTGGCAACAAAAGTTTGTACAAAGTTTAAAATGGGCCCAATTAGCCATTTTCCCTCCCCGGTGTCATGTGACTTGTTAGTGTTACAAATTCTCAGGTGTGAATGGGGAGCAGGTGTGTTAAATTTGGTGTTATCGCAAACAACTCTCATGGCAAAGAACTCTCTTAGGATTTGAAAAAAAGAATTGTTTCTCTACATAAAGTTGGCCTAGGCTATAAGACTGCCAAACTGAGCTGCAGCACAGTGGCCAAGACCATACAAGACCATACAAGACCATACAAGACCATACAGCGGTTAACCAGGACAGGTTCCACTCAGAACAGTTTAGTAGGAAGTGGATGGAAGGCGCGTGATCAGACGCTTACATCAAGAAATGTATGGTTTATTTATGTAAAAGAATACAGACATATAGTCATATAGATATAAAATCATACAAATACTACATAATATTATAAAAAAAAAAGGAAAAACAGGTAACAAAATAAGTACTAGGAAGTTAAAATTGGGGTGTGCCCATATTGAGGCAGGTATTTCTTAAACAGGAAACTGAGGCTACAATTCACACAGGCTCACTAAAATTGAGCAATAGAAGATTAGAAAAATGTTGCCTGGTGTGATGAGTTTCGATTTCAGCTGTGACATTCAGATGGTAGGATCAGAATTTGGCGTAAACAACATGAAAGCATGGATCCATCCTGCCTGGTGGTGGTGGTATAATGTTGTGGGGGATATTTTCTTGACACATTTTGGGCCCCTTAGTACCAATTGAGCATTGTTTAAACGCCACGCCCTACCTGAGGATTGTTGCTGACCATGTCCATCCCTTTATGACTACAGTGTACCCATCTTCAGATGGCTCCTTCCAGGAGGATAATGCACCATGTCACAAAGATCAAATCATCTCACCACTGGTTTCTTGAACATGACAATGAGATCACTGTACTCCAATGGCCTCCACATTCACCAGATCTCAATCCAATAGAGCACCTTTGGGATGTGGTGGAATGGGAGATTCACATGATGGATTTGCAGCCGACAAATCTGAAGCAACTGTGTGATGCTTTTATGACAATATGGACCTAAATCTCTGAGGAATGTTTCAAATTCCTTGTTGAATCTATACCATGATGAATTAAGGCAGTTCTGAAGGAAAAAGTGGGTCCAACCCAGAACTATCAAGGTGTACCTAATAAAGTGGTCGGTGAGTGTATACTTTAATCATACAGAGCATAGTAACAGGTTTGCTTCACTGGAATCAGTGTTAGCAGGGTTTACTTACCTTGCATCTTAATTTTACTTACCTTGCACAGTTTATGCCTGCTGACCCCCCCCCCCCCCCCCAATTCACAGCCAGAAAACTCTGCATGTTTGGGAATTTTTTTCATCTTGGTTAAATCTTACTCAGCTTATTCCCAATAGGTCCTATCGGAGTAGCCATCTTTTTTCAAGCCTGCATGAAGGCAGCTTTTCCATAGGACCAAGAATAGGCTGCGCATGTGCAGTGCAATGCACCCCACTGGCTTAATAGTGAAATATCCGACTTTTCTGAGAAAAAATACCAGATTTATAATCTCCTTCCTAATAAACACATTGGGAACAGATGAGAATCCAAGTCAGAAGAGGATGGGAGCACCACTCAGGTCAGTGCAGTTTGCAGCACTAGCTTACCTGTTGACCTTAGATAAGTCCAAAGTGTTATAGAGAGGTCACGGGGCTGTTAGACTAAGCATAATTAAAAGAATAGCTATAGTTTATTATGAAGACTACAGATAAAATATGGAAGATCTCCAAACCATGAGAACCCTTTCTGGGACCATGCACTTGCAGCCGGCAGCACAGTGGCTTAGTGGTTATCATTTCTGAATTGCAGCACTGGGGTCCCTTGTCTGAATCCCAATCACGGCTCCATCTACATGGAGTTTGCATGTTCTGTCTGTGTTTGTGTGGGCTTCCACTAGGTTCTCCAGTTTCCTTCCACACTTCAAAGACAAGCTGGTAGGTTAATTGGCTGTTGTCTAAATTGGCCCAAATCTATGTGAGATAGAGATATATGCTGGCGTTCCACACTCTAATTACTGCTACAGGATGTCTGTTCCTGTGTGTGGCATTCTATGCCAAAGAGTTCTGTCAGTATTTCAGTGTGTTAAAGTCTTCCTAAACCCAGGACCATGCATTCCATATAACTGATCTTCCACAGTACATAGAACATAAAATGCAATTATTTTAGTAAATACAAACTGCTAAATACCTTTTCTAATCAGCAGTATATAGCAGTCTTGTGACTTCTATCAGTGTCTGGCTAAAGCTTGTAGGAGGAGTTTTCATTCTCCTCTGATTGTCCTATTAGGCTGCAGGACCCTTGGCCCTCTGTCTGGACAGTGCTGATTGGCTCTGTGGTGATCATATGCTCCCTCCCAAGAAAAAATAAAATCTCTAGCAATACACACCAAAATGAGCATGTGCAGAGTGACTCCAATGGCTATGTACTATCAGGAGATGGATTGGGGACAGTGGAAGAAGGGGAGGATCAGAGAAGACAGGATCAAACAGCCTTTTTTAAGCAATGCAGAGGATTAACCCCTTAGCTTCCACAGTGAGTATATCAAGCATTCTTTACTGCATATACAGACTGATTTTACTGTTGTGGGTTTAGTAACACTTTACGTATACCTTAAAGCAAGCTGCATTAACCCAAAGCCTGAATACACAGGCATATAAGATAACCTTGAATAGGAAAGCTGAAAAAGCCTTCAGTGCGCTTAAAGGAAAGGAGGCAAGGAATATCTCCTTACTACTTACATCTTCAAGCTTCAAGGCAAAGTGTCCATTCCATCAAATCACTAGCTGACTGGATGTCCTATTTTTTTTAATACATTCTACCAGTCACTCAAAGGATTAAAGTGATTCTGAAGGAAAACCTTTTATTTTTTTAAATAACAAACATGGTATGTATATCTCTCTACCAAAATCATTGCACAGAGCAGTCCCAATCTTCCTCTTCTGGGGTCCCTCACATGCGCTTCTGCCCCCCCCCCCTGCTGAGTACCCCCATAGCTTGCTATGGGAACACCCATGTGTGCTCAAACCTGAGCCGCCTCTGTGTGTCCATAAGACCTCCTCACTGGCTTGTGATTGACAGCAGTCTGTATCTGAGCCAATGAGGAGAGAGAGCTGTGAGAATCTCTGCACCTCGCTGGTTTGAAATTGGGCTCAGGTAAGTATTTAGGGTGGTAAACAGAGAGAAAGCAGCACAAAGGCTAATAGAGTAGTTTGTTTAAAAAACATAATGTTTATTGTAATAATACAGTTGAGAGGCAAGGCACATAACCAATAGGGAAGAATGGACCAAACAAGCATCACAGATTCTGGAGATCGGGAGAACTTGCTGGAATGGAGCAGGATTGACAATCTGCAAGAGCTGCAGCCGCCGAGCTGCACAATCAGGAAAGCTGCTTGTCAGTAGAAGTGTGCCCACCAAGAAAAAAATGCTGATGTGGTTCAGAGAGTTGGGACGTGCTTCTAGGGAAGTTCTTTTTTCTGTGGGCAGAACTCAGCCTGGCCAGTCCAAGCCCAAGTGGGGAGGTTTCCAGGACAAGTGAAGGGTCCTTATCATTTCCCTACTCTTCTGGAACCTTTCCCTGCTGGTAATACTGTTCCTGACAGATGGGTAACCTGTTCCTACACTACCCACATGCCTAATGTGCACCAAATTCAGGAGCCAGGGTCTTAAATCGACTCTGCCTGACCCAAGATGGCCTTCTGAGTCACATGGGCTGTCGACATCCAACTGGATTGCTGCCCCAGTCACCCAGGAAACCATAGAGAAACCATGTTTCTCCTGACTTCCACTCTCTCTGCACTGCTGCTGCAGTACAGCGCCACCTGCAGTGGAGAAAATAGGCTGCACCTGCTTAAATGCTATTTTCCAACATAGCTTAATAAATCTGAACTTTACTTTTCATATACTGTACAGACCTGTAAGCAGACCTTTAGATTAGAAGCTCCCATGAGCAGGGCCTTCCTAAACCTCTTGACTTGAATTGCATTGCAACTGTACTGTTTTGCTTTATTTTGTAAAGTGCTGCACAAGCTGTTGGTGCTATAATAATAAATATAATATAAAAATGATATAAAAATAATAACTAATAAAAATAATGAACAGCTGTGACTTGCTTAAGAGGACATCTTGTTTTAAAATGATTTCATACATGTAACTTGTACAGTATACAGTATATGCCAGCTGTATGTCAGCTTTCTTTTTGAATACCCCATAAACAGTATTTTTTTTATAAAGAAAGTTTAGCCTCAAATTGTGGTTAGAGATATTTGGTACTAACGTATATGGGAACCCTCACCTTGTAAAATATTCCATCCAGTTTAAAATAGAAATGAAAGGCAAAACACTTGTGTATAACTATATATATATGGCGGCTCAGGTGCCCCCATAGCAAGCTGCTTGTTGTGGGGGCACTCAACAGGAGGGAGGGGCCAGGAGCACTGGAGGGGTCCCGAGAAGAGGAGGATCTGGGCTGCTCTGTGTAAAACCACTGCACAGAGGAGGTAAGTATAACATATTTGTTATTTAAAAAAAAAAAAAAAAAAAAAAAAAAAGACTTTAGTATCACTTTAAGAAATAAGAGGGGGATTTACTAAAATTGGAGAGTGAAAACTCTGGTGCAGCTCTGCATAGAAACCAATCATCTTCCAGGTTTTATTGTCAAAGCTTAATTAAAGGGTAACTCCACTTTCGTGGGAACAAACTAGCAAATAAAGAAAAAATAATATAATGCATATAATTGCGATGCAAGTCATATTGTAATTGAATGTTATTAAAAATGACCTTTCGTTTTCAACCTGCAGCCACTGTAATTTTCTGAAAATTCATTGCAATATGGCTACCTGGAGTTGTTCTGTACACAGAATGTGTACTGACCACTCCCCAGAAACATAATATCTTGCTTGTGTGATTGGCTCACCAATTTTCCCAGAAGTCTGCCTAAAATACAAGTCAGATTTCAGGCATCCCTTGGAACCAAAATGTCATTTTTGGAGAGATACTTTCAATAGGAACACATCTAAAGGGATGCAGGCCCAGCAGATTTCCTCATTGGTGCTCTGCAGCTGCACAGCTGCCAGATAATTATGAAACCACTCCCATTAGACCCACTCTGTACAGAGGCACAGAGGAACACACAGGGATTTCTTCAGAATAACAAAAGGCAGGAATCTGCAACAAAGGTTGTCATAATCCTTGCAATGTACATAGATCACCCGGGGGGGAATGTTTTTTCTCAACAAAAGTGGAATTACGCTTTAAACAAGCTGAAGTTAGAAGTTGATTAGCTACCACGCACAGCTGCTCCAGTTTTAGTACATCCCAACCAGTTGTCAGCTCAACAGGTATTTTTCTGTATATAATATACCTTTAACCTCCCTGGCGGTATTCCCGAGTCTGGCTCGGGGTGGATTTTTCATACCAAAAGCGGTATCCCCGAGCCAGACTCGGGCTTGCATCGCAGGATCCAGGAAGAGTTTACTTACCTTGTCCCCTGGTTCCTGCGATGTCTCTCCGCTGTGATCGGCGAGCCGCTGTGTCTCGCTCGTTTCACAGTGCCGAGCTCCGTTCCCTGCGAGCGTTGCGACGCACGGGGACGGAGTTCGGCGGTAAATTCAAAAGTGAAACACACAGTATAGATACAGTATACTGTAATCTTACAGATTACAGTACTGTATCAAATAATGACACATCCCCTTTGTCCCTAGTGGTCTGCCCAGTGTCCTGCATGCAGTTTTATATATATAAAACTGTTCTTTCTGCCAGGAAACTGGAGATTGTCCATAGCAACCAAAACTGTCCCTTTACATCAAAAGTGGTTTTAGACCAGCTAGAAAAAAGCGATAATAAATTATAATCACTTGCAGAATTGAGCGATAGTGATTTGTGAGGAGATCCGTCATCAAACACTAAAAGTAACAAAAGCTACAATTCTGCAACTGAGCAAATTTCAGTGTTTTTGATTTGATTACATTATTATATAATTTTTATTATTATTATATTATTATTTGTTATAATTATTTATAGTTATTTATTATATTATAATTTTTTATTTCGTTTTTCAAACTTTATCATACCCGGGATGTCTACTAGACTCTTGTTTGGACAGATTTAAGTGAACTATTCCTAAGAATTACAGGCCTATAATATAAAACGCCAAATTTCTGTGCAAAATAATGGTACCGCTTTCAGCACCTAAAATCTGAAATAATCATACCGCCAGGGAGGTTAATATATAACACATTGGGAAATGCCCATGTATTGCAGAAATGTATGTCATATTATTTTTTTCCTTTGGCCTAGACATATGTTTTACCTAATCAATGAGTTTGCATGACACAATCTTATTTACATTTATTTTCTACCAACCTTCATACTTCCTCTCTTGTTGATTTATTCCGACAGGCATTGCTGTATGATAAATCCATACCATACATATGAATGGAATGCATTAACTTTTTATGGCTTAGACATGCCAGGCATTTAGTGAATACGTGTGAATATCCATGAGTACTTACATACAATCTTTTAATGCTCTGAAAAGATAACACATATTCTTCCTTAATCAGTCTGATGTGACCTAAATCCTCTGTGTGCAATACTGACCTAACCAGACCCATAAACTGCTCAGTCTGGTATTGTGCTCTGTGATAGATGTAAGAAAAATATGACGTCAATGATACCATACATCTTAATGCAAAATAAAAACTAGGTTCTTTCAAGGAGGAGGTGGAAAGTACAAATGATGTACAAAGTGTGTAACCAAAAGCAAACAATATGATCTCAATTTAGTGCACTCAGAACACTGAAAGAAGAATTTTGATTGGTTGATTTGGTTTAATGCAATATGTACATAGTGTACATCCCTATTTGCCTTTGGAATAAGTCATCACTGACACTTTGTTATGAAGCAAATAGAGCAATGGTAACATTTAACAACAGTAAGAAACAGAGTAGCTAAATATGCTGAATTTCAAGACACATTTCTGGATTTTCTGGTCCTTGCAATTTTTTGCTGTTTTACCAGCCGTACAATGTAGTCTCTACTTTTCTACAAATTTGTTTTAGTTCTTAAGATCTATTTTTTTTTTTGCACATTTAAATGTGAACTGCCTTGCTTGAATGAAAAAAGATAAAGTTCCAAAAGGACCAACATTTTTTAAATGCTTACAGTTCCTTCTTCCTTGGAGTTCATTCTAGGTTAGGCATTTGGTCACGTGACTGCTTGGGAGGATTACACAATGTGCATTCTAGTTCTTACCTTTAATCTGTAAAGGTGTAATCTCATGACCAACAGTTTAGGCTTTTGGTCATGTGCTCCTTAGGAATGCGTTACCATACTTATCAGTGCCCATCAGTGGCGCCTATCAATGCAGCCTCATCAGTGCCTCCTCATCAGTGCCCACCAGTGCAGCCTATCAGTGCCCATCAGTGCCACCTCATGAGTGCCCATCAGTGCAGCCTATCAGTGCCCATCAGTGTAGCCTCATCAGTGCCTCCTCATCAGTGCCCACCAGTGCAGCCTATCAGTGCCCATCAGTGCCACCTCATGAGTGCCCATCAGTGCAGCCTATCAGTGCCCATCAGTGCAGCCTCATCAGTGCCTGCTCATCAGTGCCCACCAGTGCAGCCTATTAGTGCCCATCAGTGCCACCTCATGAGTGCCACCTCATGAGTGCCCATCAGTGCGGCCTATCAGTGACCATCAGTGCAGCCTCATCAGCGCACATCCATGAAAGAGAAAAATTACCTATTTGCAAAACTTTATAACAAACAATTAAAACTTTTTTTTAATGTTTACAGTCTTTATTAGTTTATTTAGCAAAAAAAAAAAAAAAACTGCGGTGATTAGATACCATCAAAAGTAAGCTCTATTTTTGTGAAAAAAATGATGAAAATGGTTCAATATTTTTTTCCGTGACTGTTACTTATGCTCTGCCATATATATCCTTGCATTATGTAACTCTTTATTATGACCTGATGTATTGCAATTACTGTTATCCTCTTTATGTTTTACTTGATACACCTAAACCTTAATAAAAACATTGAAATTTAAAAAAATATAAAAATGTCATATAGTACAGCGTTGCATGACCGCGCAATTCTCATTCAAAGTGTGACAGCGCTGAAAGATGAAAATTGGCCTGGGTAGGAAAGGGGTGAAAGTGCCCAGTAGGCAAGTGGTTAAAGTGTATGTGAACAAGGAGAAACAAACAACAGAGCGCAGGGCGATGTCAGTATAACAATTCCATTTTATTAAACTTAAAGGGTTTTTATTTTTTAAAATAACAAACACATCATACTCACCTCCACTGTGCAGCTCATTTTGCACAGAGTGGCCCCAATCCTTGTCTTCTGGGGTCCCCCAGCGGCTCTTCCCCACAGCAGATAACCCCCTAGGAGAAACGCTCTCCTGAGGGGGTTACTTTGCGGGTGCTCTCTCAAGTCCAGCATTCCGCATCCATAGCTGCCAAATGTATGACTCAGCCCACCCCCCGCATCATTGGATTCGATTGACAGCAGCGGGAGCCAGTGGCTGCGCTGCTATCAATCTAGCCAATCAGGACACGAGACATCGGCTAGAGCTGATGTGCTTGTCCCCGGCGCAAGAAAAAAAGGGTTCAGGTAAGTAAAACGGGGGCACTGGGGGGCTGCTGCACTGCAAGAGGTTTTTCACCTCAATGCATAGAATGCATTAGAATGCATAGAAAGCATGTCTCCAGACCTAAACCCTATTGAGCATCTGTGGAGCATCCTCAAATGGAAGGTGGAGGAGCGCAAGGTCTCTAACATCCACCAACTCTGTGATGTCATTATGGAGGAGTGGAAGAGGACTCCAGTAGCAACCTGTGAAGCTCTGGTGAACTCCATGCCCAAAATGGTTAAGGCAGTGCTGGAAAATAATGGTGGCCACACAAAATATTGACGCTTTGGGCCCAATTTGGAAATTTTCACTTAGGGGTGTACTCACTTTTGTTGCCAGAGGTTTAGACATTAATGGCTGTGTGTTTTGTTAATGACCCTCTCAACTGCATAAGGGTTTAGAGAAGTGGGGGTGGAGACTGCAGGGAGGCATGTAAGCAGGAGGCAGAGAAACAGCAGTACACTGCACCCAGTGAAGCAGTGCAGGGGGACATGTCGGCACAAGTCTGACCACTGGAGTACAGACAGGCTGTGCTCCCAAGTAGAATGAGAAGAAGAAAACTGACCACACTGGGATGGATGTTTTCTCATGCCTAGCATGGTCAGTTTAAAATACAAAACCAGGGGGACTGGCAGGAACACCAGGTATTTCACACAAAGGAAGCAATACAAAAAAAACAGAATACTTTTTAATACAAGCACATGGTACATCATACACATAGAAGAAAAAAGAAGAAAAACTGCACTAAGATATTATGTGAAAAAACACAATAAATGCAAATTTGTGAACAATCTATATAATACAAGCAGCAATTCCTTTGCACAACAAAAACAGTGTATATAAAAAGAAAATAATGGAATTGCGCTACAACATTAACTAAATAATGTAATCAATCAATGATACTATCCGTGAAATATAAATGACATGAAAGAGTTACCACAAAGAGATGTGGTAAAACATAAAAAAACAAAATAATCATTGAGAACAAAATTTGAGAAATTAAACAAATAAATATATAGTGTCCAAAAATATATATATATAGTGATTCAGCACCGGTGATCAAATAAAAACTGTATGTTGAGAAAAAGTCCATCAAATATTGATGCATATGAAGTCTTCCATAGCGTGAATGATACTGTGTTAAAACCACCACCAATGATGAAAATTAGCCGCTTACCAGAGCCCCATGACCCCCCACTACAGAGGATCCGGGGAAGCTTGTACAGAGATAGCCCTCCGGAGCTAAACAGATAATCTCAGATCCAGAGTGCACAGGTGGTCATTGGACATCCACAGATATCACATAGGGCTAATGGAGCTTTGATTCCCTCGTATCTCCCCAACTCGTATGTAGCATAAGTGGCATGAAAAATAAGAAAAGCTCCAATAGTGTAAAACCTTCGATTTTTTTTATAAAAGATAAAAATATATTGCACTCACATAAGAATGGTAAATGTGACGCCTTAAAATGTCTGGTGCTCCGGCCATGAACACACAAGACAAACCTGTCCTACTGGAACATCCATGACAATGCGAGGTGACGCAAGCACGTCGCTCCACCCTGCGTCACCTCGCATTGCTTGCGTCGCCTCGCATTGTTGTGGATGTTCCAGTAGGACAGGTTTGTCTTGTGTGTTCATGGCCGGAGCACCAGACATTTTAAGGCGTCACATTTAGCATTTTTATGTGAGTGCAATATATTTTTATCTTTTATAAAGTAAATCGAAGGTTTTATACTATTGGAGCTTTTCTTATTTTTCATGCCACTTATGCTACGTACGAGTTGGGGGGATACGAGGGAATCAAAGCTCCATTAGCCCTATGTGATATCTGTGGATGTCCAATGACTACCTGTGCACTCTGGATGTGAGATTATCTGTTTAGCTCCGGAGGGCTATCTCTGTACAAGCTTCCCCGGATCCTCTGTAGTGGGGGGTCATGGGGCTCTGGTAAGAGGCTAATTTTCATCATTGGTGGTGGTTTTAACACAGTATCGTTCACGTTATGGAAGACTTCATATGCATCAATATTTGATGGACTTTTTCTCAACTAACAGTTTTTATTTGATCACCGGTGCTGATTCACTATATATATTTTTTTGGACACTATATATTTATTCGTTTAATTTTTCAAATTTTGTTCTCAATGATTATTTTGTTTTTTTATGTTTTACCACATCTCTTTGTGTTAACTCTTTCATGTCATTTATATTTCACGGATAGTATCATTGATTGATTACATTATTTAGTTAATGTTGTAGCGCAATTCTATTATTTTCTTTTTACATCATACACATACAGTATTAGACATATAAAATGTTGGGGTAACATACATGTTAACACTGATTGTACTTATTGTTTAGGTGTAGGTCTGGATTTATGATTAGGCTGCATGCTTTTTTTAAACAGCTGCAGAGATTATTTGATTAAGCAAAAAAAAAAAAAAATTGGTAAGCTTTTCATTCTGTGAACTGCGTGCATGATCGTTTAGTCTTAATTGGGCCGAAGCTCGAACATATGCCGCATACACACGAGTGGATTATCCATCAGAAAAATCTTGGATGGTTTTTCCGACGGAATTCCGCTCAAGCTTGCCTTGCATACACACGGTCACACAAAAGTTCGCTGAACTTTCGACCGTCAAGAACGCCGTGACGTACAACACTACAACAAGCTGAGAAAATGAAGTTCAATGCTTCCGAGCATGCGTCGAATTGTTTCCGAGCATGCGTAGGAATTTTGCGCGTCGGAATTGCTACAGGCGATCGGAATTTCCGATTGGAACTTTTTCCGACCGAAAAATTGAGAACATGCTCTCAATCTTTTGCTGGATGGAATTCCGCCAGCAAAAGTCTGATGGAGCATACACATGGTCGCATTTTCCGACCAACAGCTCTCATCGGTCTTTTGCTGGCCGAATTTCCGATCATGTGTACGCAGCTTTAGGCCTCTCCAGGTTAAACATTTTTCATTGATACAGAATATAGTGAATCAAGAAAATACCACATTATGGTCACTGGATGGAGCTGATGATCATAGTAAATCAGTATTTATTTACTATGATGATCAAATCCATCTAGTGGCCAAAATGTGGTATTTTCCTGGTTCACACATTCAAACTGAAGAGAAAATAGCCCAATAACATTTGGTTTCACCCTCTATCGCACAGAACAAATGTACATGCAGTTTCACAGGATTAATACATTCTTATATCTTTTTTTTCTATTTCTTTTTTCTATTTTCTTTTTTTTTAATAATTTTATATACTTTTTATGAATAAATCCCTAAGTAATTTTAATGTAGACATAAGTTTTTCATAATTATTTTCATATCATAAGATTGTATCATCTTGTAAGTGTGTTATTTACACTGAACATCTTTTAACATGACTTGAATGTGTCCTTTACAGCCAGTGAAAAAGAACTTCCATTCTGGTCCATTATTCTCATCTCAATGGGCTGTGCTCTGGTCTTGATGACTTTATGGTGCCTCCTTTGCATAGTAAGTGACTTAAACAATGTATTTATGGAGAAGTATTTCTATCAGTCAAGTTAAAAAAGGGTTTTAGGACTACAGAATTCCTCCATATTCCTCGTATCCATACCACAGAGGGAAGGTGTCCTTTAATCTTCACAAATGTTGGAAAAACGCTATCTGCCAATAGTCAGCAGAGGGCAAAGGATCTACGGTAATTAGCTTACACGTTTTCTGGAAGGACTATGTATTTATTTATTTATTTTGCATTACTACAGATAGGTGGGAGGTGTTCTGCAGTCCACAGAGAACTAAACAGAGCTTACAGATAGGGTTGCCACTTTATCTTCAAGCTTGACCCGAACACTTTAGCGGCGCACAGCAATTTTTTTCTTTTTAGTATACACTATAGGATTGCAACAGACCTGGGACACCTTTGGGTGCTCCAAACAGAATAGTAATGCGGCACGCATAGTGCCCCCTCACCCTCCTGCCAGGCCCTGTTCCAAGCCACATTCCTTTTCTGAATAATGTGTCTGGGTTTCAGGTGGACTGAAACCCGGACACATATTTCAAAACCCGGACTGTTTGGGTGAATCCTGGCCAGGTGGCAACCCTACTTACAGAAGTTCATTGTTAGGGTTTACAAAAACCTCAAAGTATATATAAAGTAAACTTTATATTATAAAGTAAACTATTATTATTTTACTATTATTATTTTGAATAGAGCAAGGAATGGTAAAATTTGCGACTCCCCACCTCAATCACAAGGTTATTTTTTCCAGGCTACCAATAACAAGACCTTTGCTAACCTTACCATGTGCAGCAATAATCTATAACAGTGATATCACTAGGATTGGTGTCACCCGGTGTCGAAAAAATTGGTGTCACCCCCCTCCACCAACTGTAGTCCCCCTCCCTCAGTAAAGACTTCCCTCCACTAACTACAGACCCCCCTCCCACAGTATAGACCCCCCTACTAAGTACAACCCCCCTTCCGCAGTATAGACCCCCTCTATTAAGTACAACCCCCCCTCCCGCAGTATAGACCCCCCTCCATCAGTATAGACCCCCTCCATCAGTGTAGCCTTCCCCCCTCAGTTCAGACCCCCCTCAGTGCAGACCCCCCTCAGTGCAGACCCCTCCTCAGTGCAAACCCCCCTCAATTCAAACCCCCCTCAGTCCAGACCCCCCCTCAGTGCACACACCCTCAGTGCAGACCCCCCTCAGTGCAAACCCCCCTCAGTGCAGACCCCCCTCAGTGCCTCAGTGCAAACCCCCCTCAGCACAGACCCCCCTCAGTACAAACCCGTCCTCAGTGCAGACCCCCCCTCAGGGCAGACCCTCCTCAGTGCAGTCCCCCCTCAGTGCAGACCCCTCCTCAGTGCAGACACCCTCCTCAGTGCAGACCCCCCTCAATGCAATCTAAAAATATAGACCACACTCCCCAGTTTAGACCCCCCTCTCTTCTCCCATAGCACCCACCCCCTTGCACCTGTCCATCTGCATTACAATACAATGTAGTGTACAGACCTCATAACAGCGGTGTGTTCCTCGGAATCCCTCCTCCTCCTGTGTAGATGTAAACAGAGAGAAGGGGGAGGTGGCTTCGGTCCGTTCTGCTGAGGGACACAGCTGGCGAGACGCAGATCAGTGTACGGGGTGCGGACCGTGCAGTGTTAGCGGTGCCGCTGCACACAGGTGTCACCCCTTTGGCGGGTGTCACCTGGGTGTGTCCGCACCCAGAACTAAAACTGCCACCAGGACTAAAACAACGGACCAAGGGATTACCCCTTGGTCTGTTGTTTTAGTCCTGGTGGCAGTCTTTTAATAAACCTGTTGGACGAATGTTGGTGTGCAGCTAATTTTTGTCACTTGGTCTACATGTTCACGTTTACGAGCCAGAGCTAGCATCCAGCCCTTCCTTTCTGGTATATTATTAACCCCTTTTCATACACCCAAGTGACTGGCCTCAGGTGAGGCACAGAGATGAAACAAATCTTCCTATATAGGTTGTATCTGTTTATCTACAGTCATCTTTTCTCTACATCAGCTCAAACTGCAGTAATTTATAAGAATTATCTGAGCAATTAGAAAGCAGGGGACAGTGAGCTAAAATTATACACAGCAGTGCTCAGTGAGGAGAGCTCTGAGAGATGATTGGAGGGAAGAGACACACCCCCTTCACACAGCTCACATGAACAGAGCTGGGGCTATCAATCAGCTAGAGTCCCCTCCCCTGTCACATTTCATCTCTTGGTGTCAGGAAAACTGACAGAGGAATGAGGCAGCAGACAGAAATGACATTCAGGGGTAGATTTACTAATGCTGGTGCACTCAGAATCTGGTGCAGCTGTGCAGGGTAACCAATCACCTTCTTACCTCAGCTTGTCCAATTAAACTTTGGCAATAAAACCTGGAAGCTGATTGGTCTCTATGCAGAAGTGAGCCTGATTTTGCACTCTCTAGCTTTAGTAAATCAACCCCTCAGTGTTCTGGACTGAGACAAATACAGTAAGTAAGTAAGTACACACTATATGCTTAAGTAAGTACACACTATACACTATAGTAAGTAAGTACACACTATACGTATAGTAAGTACACACTATACGTATAGTAAATAAGTACACACTATACGCTTTCTTCAAATTTCATGTCTGAGGTTTACAGCCACTTCAAATAAGTCTGGTTGTCAAAGTGCAAACATTAGTTATACTTTAATGAACCAGTTTTTTCTTGCTTACAGATCTGTACTATATCAAGACCAGCCATGCGAACACAGAATAACTGGGTTCAGTCCTATTTTCCCCATTTGGCATTCAGATGGGGATTAAATGAAGATCCCATCCCTACAATAAGTGGATAATAAAGTGTAAAGAAAATCTTTCTTGGAAAAGACTATTTCAACAAGAAAACAGAATTCACAACTAGTCATACTGTTTCCATAATGTTATATTTCATGTCTAAGTCTGAACTATACTGTATATCAGAAAATGTGAAAGAAATCAATATTGTGCATGTTTACATATACATATATAGCCATTAAAGTAATTGTGAATGCAAATTTAAACAAAACAAATTAAAAAACAGGTTTATACTTACCTGCTCTGTGCAATGGAATTGCACAGAGTGTCCCCAAAACCTTTGCTTCTCAGGTCCCTCTGCTGGCTCCACCTCTTTGGGACGAATGCCCCTTAGGAAGTTGCTTTGTATGGGGTCACTTGTGTAGGCTCCCTCCTGAGCCCTGTTGCCTGCTTCCATAGACACAAATAACGGGGCTCGGGCCTGCCCCTCATTTCCTCATCACTGGCTTAGACTGTTGCCTCCTGATCCCTTAGCCATTGGCTTCCATTGCCTCAGCAACACCTGTGTGGCCAGGAAGTGAGAGGAGAGACCCGCTGCAGATGGACACAGCACTGGATCAAATGAGGGCTCAGGTAAATATAAATGGGTGGTAAGGGGGGTTACTACCACCTCAACATTTTTTACCTTTTTTGCAAGGAATGCATTAAGGTAATAAAAAAAGTTTAGGCTTTACAAACACACAGTGGCGGCCCGTCCATACGTGACGCAGGGGCGCTGCCCCCCTAATCCATGTGCCCGGCCTATAATCAACAAGCAGGACGCCGGACGCATGGATTTCAACAGAGTACTGTGCCCTGAGCCCACCTAGTTGTGTGACAATAGCGAATTAATATTCGCTATTGTCTTCCTATTTCTCCTCCCCACCAATCAGGGAGTGGGTCCTGTGGCCCGATCGGCCAGGGAATCTTAGGGCTCCCAGCCAACCGGGTCTCAGGCACCCACTTCCTGTTCGGCTGGGAGGAGAAGCAACGGCCTCGGAGCGAGGAGCGAGATCTCTGTCATCTCCCTCCTAAGGTAAGGAGGCCTCTGTCCGTCCATCTCCCCGGGGGGGCAGTTGATCGCCGTATTCCTGTCACTCTCCCGAACAGGGGGGGGGGTGTTGTTGGGTTGCCGCCCCCCAAAAATGATTGAGCACCAGCCGCCACTGCAACCACACATAATCCAGATAATAGGTTTAATTAAATATTGAAATCGTTCACAAATCACAGAGAAATGTATTAAGAATTCCATGTTAAGTTATTCAGTTATGCTTACTGTACTGTAGGTACACTGTGGAGTAACCAATAAGCTTCTAACTTCAGCTTGTTAAGGTAAGCTTTGACAATAAAACCTAGAAGCTGATAGGTTACAATGCAGGGGTGCACCACATTCTGTGTTCTCTGGTTTAAAATCTCCCTCTGTATGTTCATGTTGGCAGGAAAATGTTGACGATAATGATATATTGATAAAATGCTTTTCATTGGTCAGTGCATCAAACTGACTGCAAACTTTCTAGGCTTCAACTCCTTTATTCTGTATACTTAAAGAGACACTGTTAATTTGTCCATTCGTGGCACAGCAAAAGTGTAAAGCTGCCTCCATCACCGACCCACTGATACCAACCCCTCCCGTTGTTTTTCTACTGTTCCTGCCCCTGTTGTGACCTCAACCCATAATTCAGTGCTCAGTTCTAGCACTAGTTACTAAGGATGAGCACTCTCTGTCACATGATGATAGTGGAAAGGCCACTGCTCCTTATAAGCCCACCAACATGAGTATTTTAGTGGTGCCTGTGACTGAGGTAAGAGCATCAATGGACCAATAGAGAGAGATGAATATCTATAGGACTTTACTGGTTGCCAATTATAATCCCAAATAGGAAAAGAGAGTACTGATGAGGTTATAAAATACAAAATGTATTATGGTAACATGATTAAAAAGTCATAAAAGCATATCAAAAAGTTATATACAGAACACCTTGATACAACATTCTCCCATATAAGGGTGTATGGCTGTATAGAGAAACCTGTTATGATGGCCCATTAGTATTCACAACCTAGGTATATGAAAAATTGGATGCGCGATAATCTTTCATATACAGGGCCCAACGAAGGGATCAATGTACCATCACCAATATAGATCACTACGCATTTAGCCAAAGGCTTCTTTAGGGGATCCTATTGGTACTAAGCCAAAGTGAAGAAACATGGAGTGCCTGGTCCACCGCATTGTGGGGAAAAAAATCACGTACAACCAGCTCTGGGAGGAGTATGTATTAGGGATAGTGCAGCTAGAGAGGAGGAATCAACCTAGGGCAAAGCCTACACTTGTGAAGACGAGTAAGAAATGAACTCCAGGTTTACAGTTGAGGTAAACATGTACAGTCCCAAATGGGTAAATGGTTCCATGTATAGTTGCCTTCTCACGTGTTTAGCATCTAAACTTGTCCATGCCGATCCTGGCTCTAGCCTCCAATTCCTCATAGGGAATAGGTGAGACATCCACTGGGATTATAATTGGCAACCAGTAAAGCCCTATACATTTTCTGTTTTTGGTTTTCATATTCTTTTGGATGTGGTGCCATATATAACGGGTTATGTCTCTATATTGTTCAGAGATGAATATCTGTAGCCTGCTATTTACTTGAATGAGCACAGTTACTGTACGGTGCCTCCTTAAAAAAAATTCCACTTTTGTTAAAAGTATAATACTGATCATAAATGTTATAATGTATTCTGTTAAAATATTTGTCTTTTTTTCAAGCTATGTCATACAAAAAAAAACGCATTCATTAGCTATAAAGAAAAGCATAATTATATTGTACAGTATATAAAAATGAATACAAATAATATTTTTCCAAAATAAACATATATATGTATATATATAGTAATAGTGACTGTTATTAAAATCTTGGTGCAAAAAATTCATTTTAGCAACTATTTATTAAGACTGTAATTCAATAAATTATTAATTTTTGTTTTGGTAATGTGCATTTTTTTTTCTCCCTTATATGAGCACTATAGGGAGATCTAGTTCTCATCTCCATGTGTTAACAGCTGCCTCCGCTTAAAATACTCTTTCATTGCTTCACAGTCACCAGCAAACTGTTCATTTACTTGTTCCTGTAACTTTGCAAGAACAGTAAAATATATGTAAAAGTCCAAATGCAGCGTTTATTTTCAAATAGCAGTTCCAAGAAGGGATAGATATGAAAGGACCCTTCACCAGCTTGAGTGTGTATGGAAAAGGACACCACACCCAAATGTGAATCCAATCTGCTTACCAGAAAATGATAATAAATAGGCATGTAATCATCAATCACAAAGTATCACAGCATCACTTCTCCCAACACTAATGGTAAATGGAAACTGATCCGATCATAAGACACAGCTTGTAATGGGCACTTTTTCTCAAAAAAGCCACCAAAATCACGAACTGCAGAGCCAGAGTAGATGTAATTATCCAGTCAATAGGTCAGTGATACCCAAATGAAAAGAAATGAGGCAATAGTGAAGCCCGTCAAGTATAAAAAGTTAATTTATTGTAGTTCACTTACAATTAGTTACAGGATACAGTCATCATGATGTGCATGATGTGTAAAAACCGCGGCTCTCAGCATGCTTGCATCTGCCTGCCTGACATGTTTCATCCAACGGGATTCTATCTCCAATCACTACTTGATATAGATCCACTCTTGTGTCTCCATTTTTTTCTTGACAAAGACACTTCTTCCCCAATCAAGTCTTGACAAAGATCCACTTCTCTACCTCCAATCAGTTATTGACAAAGATCCACTTCTCTATCTCCAATCAAGGCATGGCCTATTAATGCAAGCACGCCCTTTTCAACATCAACATACAAGCCGGAAGTAAGATCACTGGAGCGCACCGCAGCTGGACTTGCGCTCCATGGCTGAGTGCCTGCTTCAGGAAGGGCACAGGAAATAGGCCGAGAATGACACTTTTTCCAGGAAGGCGGAACCCTCCGGACCTGCGCCAATCAGAAATGAGGTCACTGGAACGCAACGCAGCCGCGCTTGCGCTCCACTACTAAATACTCACTCAGGAAGAGCACAGGAAAACAGGCGAAGCATGATCTCAAGCCAATGCAGCGGCCGAAAACAATAACAATCCGCATAATGAACCCATCTCTCATCCTGAGTGCCCTATCTCCTTGGCATAGGCATTTAACAATCCCAATTGATTATTGATTGAGACTAAATACATAGGAGAGGCTATATGACTTAGCTGGAGGCTCTCCCAAATAGATCTAAAGACATACATTAGATGTATATCCCCCAATGCTGCACTAATGATCATAAAAATGAATCAACAATCAAAGATGTATTCCTTTATCTTTAATCAGCTTTGGGCAAAGATCCACTTCTCTGTCTCCAGTCAGTTTTGGGCACAGATCCACTTTTCTGTCTTCAAGCATTTATGGACCAAGATTCACTCTTCTATCTCCAATCACTTCTTGACATAGATCCACTCTTGTGTCTCCAGTTATTTCTTGACAAAGACACTTCTTCTCCAATCAAGTCTTGACAAAGATCAACTCCTCTACCTCCAACCAGTTATTGACAAAGATCCACTTCTCTACCTCCAACCAGTTATTGACAAAGATCCACTTCTCTACCTCCAATCAGTTATTGACAAAGATCCACTCCTCTACCTCCAACCAGTTATTGACAAAGATCCACTCCTCTACCTCAAACCAGTTATTGACAAAGATCTATTTCTCTACCTCCAATCAGTTATTGACAAAGATCCACTCCTCTACCTCCAACCAGTTATTGACAAAGATCCACTTCTCTACCTCCAACCAGTTATTGACAAAGATCCACTCCTCTACCTCCAATCACTTATTGACAAAGATCCACTCCTCTACCTCCAACCAGTTATTGACAAAGATCCACTTCTCTACCTCCAATCAGTTATTTACAAAGATCCACTCCTCTACCTCCAACCAGTTATTGACAAAGATCCACTTCTCTACCTCCAACCAGTTATTGACAAAGATCCACTTCTCTACCTCCAACCAGTTATTGACAAAGATCCACTCCTCTACCTCCAATCACTTATTGACAAAGATCCACTTATCTATCGCCAATCAACTCTGAACAACTACTCATCTATCTATCTCCAACAGGTAACATAGAGGTTTTAGTTTACAACCAAGGTATCAAAACACTTTTAGATGGATGGGGAAAATAAAAATAAAAAAACGTTAAAGAGAAAAACATAGTGCCAGTCATTGCATAATTCTAAAATTGCTACATGTGCCATTTACTGCATTGCCATTCATTTCTATGAAAATGCAAGTTGATGCAGTAAACTGCATTGCAGAGATGTGAACTGACCTAAATTGGTTGCCTAACAATTATATTTCTTGGAGCAATTTTCCAAAGCAGTTGACCACGTTCTACTTCTGAGAATAACTTTATATGTGAACTGCACCAAGAAAAAAACAAGTGTTTACAAGCCCTACTCCATGACCAGCTTTAGTCCCTTCAAAAAATGCATTTATATGCATAACAGCCATTATTTCCAAATAATCATCATGTCTCAGCAGCTACCAAGATAAATTATGAGTCACAGAGGACACACATTATTTTCTATGAGTCAGCCGAATCCCAGGCTTACATTATAAATTTGACACAGCAAAGTAGGGCCTTCAAATGTAATATGAATGCCTGTATGTGCATATATCATTGCAAACTATATAAAGAAACATGTTTTTTAAAATTACAATAAGCAACTATTAGATTATTGGCATTAATCAGATCAGTTTTCAACACATATCTTTAAAAAAATAAGTAGACTACACATTTCCTTCAAGAAAATTTTAAAAAGTAACCACTTGCCCTCCGGAAGACTTACTCCCCCCCACCCCCTTAATGACCAGGCCATTTTTTGCGATACAGCACTGCATTATTTAACTGACAATTGACGCTATTCCCGAATAAAATTGATGTCCCTTTTTTCACCACAAATAGAGCTTTCTTTTGGTGGTATTTGATCACTTCTTCCAGTTTTATTTTTTGCGCTATTAACAAAAAAAGACTGACAATTTTGAAAAAAAAAATTACTACTTTCTTCTTTAAAACTTTTCCAATAAAACATTGAAATAAACTTAGGCCACTATGTATTCTGCTACTGTACATATTTTTTGTAAAAAAGATCCCCATAAGCGTACATTGATTGGTTTGTACAAACGTTATAGCGGCCACAAACTGTGGAGCATTTTTATTTATTTAAAAAAAAAAAATCTCTTTTTAACTAGTAATGGCGGTGATCAGTGATTTAACCAGACTGCGATATTACGGTGAACAAATCTGACACTAACTGACACGTTTGACACTTTTTGGGGACCAGTGACCTTAATACAGTGATAAGTGCTAAAAATATGCACTGTCACTGTACTAATGACACTGGCTGGGAATGGGTTAATATCAGATTGCAATTAAAGGGTTTAATGTGTTCCTAGCCAGTGCTTGTGTATTGTGGGGGAAAGGAAGGCAAAGATCCGTGTCCCTGCTTTGCAAAAAAACAGGATCCATGCCTTCCCTCTTCACAGAACAGCAATCTGCCTTGTTTACATAGTGTGTACTGAATAATCGGCGGGAGCCAGCTGATATCGAGTCCGTGGTACCCGCATGCGCACCCCAGATCTGGAAGTGTCAGATCAGGTACTAAGCACGTGATCTGGCGCAGAGCGGCCGCCCTGCCGCAGTATCTCTACAGTGGGCAGCCCGCAAGTGGTTACGTTAAAGTACTGTATATGTAAAAACAAACACTAAAATCATATTCACTTTAACATTTTAAAGCAATTATTATTACTATTTTTAAAACTGGAACTTTCATTAAAATAATATCTGGTAGTCCTGCCTTAAAGTGAAGCAAATTTTTATTATATTGCAGCTTACCAATTCTTAAATGTGATGGCTGCATTTGTTTTTTATTTTAGGCTTTCTTTCTATGATTTGCATCTGGTGATCCAGCCAATAAGTCCGTGCTTACAATGATTAGCTTTTATTCATTTATGTAAAACCTTTATCTCAAAAGGAAAGAAAACTGTTTGTTTGTAACTGCTTATAAAGCGTTAGCTGGAGTTTGGCTTTAATTTGTTGGTGTATTTTAATCTGCTAGCACATCTATAACACTCTCCCCCCACTGTAGGGTTGCCACCACATCTGTTTAAAACCAAACACCTATTAAATACACAGATTCCGTGGCAAATTAAGGTGGTATTTAAACTCAGTGCCTTATCTGCAATGAAACCTGTGTAATTAATATGTGTTTGGTTTTACAGGGATGAGGTGACAACCCTACCGCACCCCCCGACTGACAATGCTACTGTTCAAAAGTGCCCCCTGTGCTACTTCATCCAGAGTGGGGGCAATCTAATACAGGAAGTGTGTTACTGGCCAGATCACCAAGTGACAACAGAGGGAAGAAAAGCCTAAGAAAAGAAAACAAATGCATCCTCCACATCTAATGATTGGTGAGCTGATGGATTCACTGTGACGGTGCTGGCCAATCAGAATTGATCTGGTCTGTCCCGAAAATGCTGCACAGAAAAGAGGGAGAAGAGCTGGGAATTGCAACATCCAGACCCTTAAAGCAGCTAACAGCCTGGCAACCCGGGAAGAAAGTATATCAAGGACCAGGGGGTCTGGTGTTAGTTCACCTTTAGGCCTGGGTTCACACATGAAGCGGCTGCGGCTCACAGCATGGGGTCCGGTGCGTCCTTTCTGCACCCTTCTACACCGATTCAGGTGCAAATCAGGTCCAAATTTTTGCCTGAATTCACACCTGATTCGGAACCAAAGACGCATGGGACCCTTTCCAAATGCGGACCGCGGCTGACTCAGAGGTGTGTGAACCAGCTCCATTGCGAGCCGGGCACACTCTCCTGTCATGCAAATTGGGTGCGGGGAAACCCACATCCAATTAGCATAAGTGTGAACCCAGCCTTACATGTTTTCCTATATAGGTGAACTAACCCTTTAACCACTTCAGCCCCGGAAGGATTTGCCCCCTAATGACCTTGCCGATTTTTGCGATGCGGCACTGTGTCGCTTTAACTGACAATTGCGCGGTCGTGTGACGCTGCACCCAAACAAAATTGACATCCTTTTTTTCCCAAAAATAGAGCTTTCTTTTGATGGTATTTAATCACCTCTGCGGTTTTTATTTTTTGCGTTATAAACAAAAAAAGAATGACAATTTTGGAAAAAAACAATATTTTATACTTTTTGCTATAATAAATATCCCCAAAAAAATGTAAAAAAAGAAATTTCTTCATCAGTTTAGGCCGATATGTATTCTTCTACATATTGTTGGTAAAAAAATCACAATAAACGTATATTGATTGGTTTGCGCAAAAGTTATAGCGTCTACAAAATAGGGAATAGATTCATGGCATTTTTATTATTATTTTATTTTTTTGTCTAGTAATGACGGTGATTAGTGATTTTTAGCGGTACTGCGATATTGCGGCGGACAGATCGGACACTTTTGACACATTTTTGGGACCATTGACATTTATACAGCGATCAGTGCTACAAATATGCACTGATTTCTGTGTAAATGTCACTGGTATGGCAGGGGTTAACACTAGGGGGGGATCAAGGGGTTAAATGTATGTTCCCTAGATGTGTTATAACTGTATGGGGATAGGTCTGATTGGGAGAGGAGACATATCGTTGTTCCTACTTACTAGGAGCAAACAATATGTCTCCTCTCCCCTGACAGAACAGGGAATAGATTTATGGCATTTTTATTATTATTTCATTTTTTTCCTAGTAATGGCAGTGATTAGTGATTTTTAGCGGTACTGTGTCATTGCAGCGGACAGATCGGACACTTTTGACACATTTTTGGGACCACTGACATTTATACAGCGATCGGTGCTATAAAAATGCACTGATTACTGTGTAAATGTCACTGGTAGGGAAGGGGTTAACACTAGGGGGCGATCAAGGGGTTAACTGTGTTCCCTAGATGAGTTTCTTACTGTGGGGGGAAGATAGTGACTAGAGGAGGAGACATACCGCTGTTCCTACTTAGTAGGAGCAGATGATCTGTCTCTCCTCTCCTGACAGAATGGGGATTTATGTATTTACACACACAAATCCCCATTCTGGCTCTCCTGCCCACGGTCCCCGCTGTGCAGCGTGCTATAGCTGTTTAAAGGTTCAACGTACAGCTATGGCGATTTGCGGGAGAGACCCGACCTGCTGCATGATTGGGGTATTGCCCACATTATCGGCTGTATGCCATCACCCAATACCCAATTACCACCTTACCAAATTACAATAATTAAGCCAGACAACTTGTTTTTGGGTTAAAATGGCCATAGCAGCCTCTTTATTACACAAAAAACAAACCATAACAAAACTTTAATAAAAGAAATAACTGACTTGAAAAAACTGCATAAGATTATTGAAGGCACCCTTGACTGCTCAAATTTCTGTATCTGGCACTACCTTGCCTATTACGGCCCCCAGCCGTGCTTTACGCCAGCTCTGGGACAAATTTAGGCAAATTCACCAGCCAATACAGCCAACTATTACTCCCGCCCTTATTAGGGCATGTATACCCCTACCAGAGATGGGTCCAACCCATCTTTTTACAAAGAAATTCACTATCCCTGCCTTCAAAAACCCTACGACCTCTGCCATCTGCTATGACACTATACAATCCCCGCAAAAATTACCCACACAAATAAACATCACATTCTCCCAATATCATAAGAAAAATTAAGGAGGGAGGGTGGGAGAATCTCCTCGGTTGCTGTCCAAATTCAAAGTGATACTGACAAACCAACACCCACCTAGCAGCTCATTAGGACCACCCTGCCCCACCCTATGATCCTCCAATGGGTACCTCTTATCATATCTCTCCTGATACTTGACCCTCCTACCAACTGTATCACTTTCTTA
The DNA here is from genome assembly GCF_042186555.1 of Aquarana catesbeiana. Taxonomy (NCBI): domain Eukaryota; kingdom Metazoa; phylum Chordata; class Amphibia; order Anura; family Ranidae; genus Aquarana; species Aquarana catesbeiana. The sequence continues at coordinate 80,445,541 of NC_133332.1, read as the reverse complement.
ACAACCCCCACCTTGCTATAGCCTTATAGGGAAAACCCCATCATGCTGGCCCTACTCTTATGCTGCGCTTCAGCTCCAGGCCTATACTGTATAATGACGGCAGCTGGTTGGCTAGTGGTTAAACAACAATCTACCTATAAGATTATGGGGGTTATTTACGAAAGGTAAATCCACTTTGCACTGCAAGTGCACTTGGAAGTGCAGTCGCTCTAAATCTAAGGGGTAGATCTGAAATGAGGGGAAGCTCTGCTGATTTTATCATCTAATCATGTGCAAGCTAAAATGCTGTTTTTTATTTTCCTTGCATGTCTCCCTCGGATCTACAGCGATTTCACTTCCAAGTGCACTTGCAGTGCAAAGTGGATTTGCCTTTAGTAAATAACCCCCTATATGTGCATTTAATGTATTCTGGGCATGGTATTTATCTCTAAAAACCTCCCTTGTTTAGACAAATCCCCAAGATTGCTGCTGGGCTCCGCCATCTTGGATGTGATGTCAGCAGACTTGTCACTCATGTGTCACTCTATAGTATTCCCATTCATTTCTCCCCCAGCAGCTACATAAAATGCTATGTTAGGAGGTGAGGTCAGCACAAATAGTAATTATATACACTCTCCAAAAATGAGCATGTGCTAGGGAATAGACTATTCTGGACCAGACAGATTTGCTAGCAAGCTCACAGGCACATTGCAAGTTATTAAAAAATGATTTATGTAAAGGAAAAACACTGCAGGTGAGTATTTGAAATACTTGATTTTTGTGTTTTTACCCTCTTTTTTTCATTGGTGACGGGGGGGGGGGGGGGGGGGTTATTTACGAAAGGCAAATCCACTTTGCACTACAAGTGCAAAGTGCACTTGAAGTTGCACTGAAAGTGCATTTGGAAGTGCAGTCGCTGTAAATCTGAGGGGGACATGCAAGGAAAATAAAAAACAGCATTTTAGCTTGCACGTGATTGGATGATAAAATCAGCAGAGCTTCCCCTCATTTCAGATCTACCCCTCAGATTTACAGTGACTGCACTTCCAAGTGCACTTTCAGTGCAATTTCACGTGCACTTTGCACTTGTAGTGCAAAGTGTATTTTCCTTTCGTAAATAACACCCACGGTCTCTTTAAACAAACATAAATAAAATCATGAAGAATGCATAGATAGCAGGCTACAGTTAGAAAATTGAAAATGACCACTTGAGTTTGAAATGAAAATTAATAAACTTATAAGAAGTGTAAAATTTGCATTCTTTCAAAACAGTTTTTCAGTCTTCACCGCCAAAAAACTGACACATTCCATATGACAGCGTGCCTGAGGCATGGGAAGAAAAATGTACTGCTCCATTTGCTGCATAAGCGCACAAATTTTGTGTGGCTTGCCCTCTGGATATCTCTTTCACACTGAAGTGAGCTGAGTCATACGATTTTACTACTATTTACTACTATATAAAGCAGGTGCAGCACTTTCTGTGGTCAAACCTGCCGGATGTAAACCTAAGATAAGGTTCTTGTGGTTTGTATGGCACATGTAAAGCTCAATGACTTTGATAGAGCTGGACTTCAGGCAAAAAGTGAAATATTCAACTGAGCTACAACGGTTTCAGCTGCAAAATGATTTATAATTCTGCTTGAAGTGGTATAAAACCCAAAAACAAACATTTAATATTTTTCAGCTCACCAACCCTTATGCCGCGTACACATGATCGGAAATGCCACCAGCAAAACTCCGATGAGAGCTTTTTATCGTAAAATGCGACCGTGTGTATGCTCCATTGGACTTTTGCTGGCGGAATTCCAGCGAGCAAAAGATTGAGAGCATGGTCTCTATTTTTCGGTCGGGAAAAGTTCCTATCCGAAAATGCGATCGTCTGTATGCAATTCAGACGCACAAAAAACAACGCATGCTCGGAAACAATTTGACGCATGCTCGGAAGTATTGAACTTCATTTTCTCGGCTCGTTGTAGTGTTGTACGTCACCGCGTTCTTGACGGTCAAAAGTTCAGAGAACTTTTGTATGACCGTGTGTATGCAAGGCAAGCTTGAGCGGAATTCCGTCGGAAAAACCATCCAAGTTTTTTCTGACGGAAATTCTGATCGTGTGTACGCGGCATTAGATGTGGTGGCTGCATGTTTTCTTTTTTTTAAAGGCTCTAAAGGCCCTCACACAGCCTAGTAGCCAGATGCCCCCGGGATAGGCCCAATCTCTGGCATAGCAGCTCGGGGTATACGACACATGTCCACCCAGACAGCCATACAGATGTCACAGAACATAGATCATCTGAATCCACCCAAATATATAGGCTCTCCCAGGATGCCAAGGGATTCAAAAGAATCCCTGCCCATTGGCTGAGATACCCCATATACCCATAACCTGACCTTAAGTTGTCCTTCTCATATCTAGTACCACCAAGTGCCCGGACACCTAGTGGTAGAAGAGAAAAGTACAACAAGGCCAAACTTAGGGAGAAATCAATGGATCTCTATCAATGGACCAAGATAACTACTCTTGGCAAGTACATTTGTGAGGCGCTCACTGACCAAACTCCAGGGTGCTACATCTAAACAATTTTTTACAGTGGCTCCTATGGAGATGTTCAAGTACTGAAGTTTGACACCATTCCACAAGTGTGCGCAATTTTAAAGCGTGACATGTTAGGTATCTATTTACTTGGCGTAACATCATCTTTCAGATTATACAAAAAAAGTGGGCTAACATCAGTGTTTTTTTTTTTTTTTTTTTTTATTATTCATGAAACAGTTTCTTTCCAAAAGAAAAGCGTTTGAAAAATTGCTATGCAAATACAGTGTGACATAAAAAGTTGCAACGACCACCATTTTATTCTCTAGGGTGTCTGCTAAAATATATATATATATATATATATATATATATATATATATATATATATATATATATATATATATATAGGGGTTCTGAGAATTTTTCTAGCAAAAAAATTATGATTTTTACATGTAGGAGAAAAGTGTCAGAATTGGCCTGGGTGGCAAGGGGTTAATTACCATAAGTAAGTAATATAAAAATAATTATTATATATTATTTTTAAGATAATTTACTATATTTTCAAAAACTGTACTCAAGCATGTGGCTTAACTGACAAATACTGAAGTTTGAAGTTATAACTTCAAACCAGTAATTTCACAGTAAATAGATAAATAATACATTATTATGTTATAACATATAGCATATAAATATATGATGTAGCTTGATTAAAACAGTACCTTTTTAGCAGCAGATTCTCATTCTCCCTCTTAACTGTGTGAGAAAAACATGGGATTGTGGGTAAATCTTATACCCATATTTTTTCCTTGCAGTTAAGAGGGCTGGGCTGGAAGGGAGTATTTGTCTTTTATATACATCTTTTTCATCCTATTATGAAACTGCGGGGAGAAGCATGCCTCCACTGCAGCATTTTTATTGGACAGCTTGGGCCAATGGTACTTTACCATTGGTCCAAGACTCCAAGCTGTCCATTGAGCTCAGTGCCTCAGACAAGAAGTGAGAGGCACCGTGAGCTCATCCTCTCAGTCTGCTGCAAACAGAGTGTGCAGCTTGTATTTAAACTGGCCATTCTGTATGTAGCTTCTGACAGGCTGCGTAAGGAGTCCCATATCCCTGGAACTATAGGTCAAAATGTGACCAGTGGTGGGGTAGGACTTCGGCTACCTCAAGTCGCTGAGCTATGACCCTCAAATCTCAATTGTTTTTTTGTTTTGTTTTGTTTTGTTTTTTTATGTTATGACTCACCTGCCTCCCCTGACTGCACATCCCTGATCCCACTGGAGGAGCAATGGAGACATCAACGTTGTCAATCTAGGGGGAGGACAGTGTTAGATGCCCTAGCAGAAATGGATTTGACAAACAAATTAAAGCAGTTGCAGTAACAGTTTTTTCCCTTTTGGAATAAAGATTTTATATAGTCAATTAATAAAGTTTAACTCTTGCAAGCACCCTTGTCAGTGGTAAATGGTTTGTCCCAGCCTTTGTAAACTGCCATTTTTGCTGGACAGCTTGGTCTGGTAAAGGAAGTTGAAATAACCAGACTTACAGGCTGGGGAAAATAAAGAGGGAAAGCCTAAAACAAGAAAATGAATGCAGCCACCAAATCTAAGAACTGTCTAGGAGAGTGCTGACCATGTTCTCCTGTGCCATAATCCAGGAAATCTTCCATTTGTCATGTTGAAGGATATGTAAGGTTGCTTCCAGGCCCTAGCGATTGTTAATTTAGTCCCAATCAGGATAGACAGGACAAAGCGCTGCACACTCGCTGCACACTCCCAGAAGCAGAGTCAGTTGGAAAATTGAGTAGAGCAATGCAAGGGGACTTGAGAATGGAAAGGCTGGTGATTTTGCGGAGCATACAGAAGATTTTATTCCAGAATCCCCTGATTTTAGGGCATTCCCACCAAGGGGCGGACTGACCATCGGGCAGTTCGGACGCTGACCGAGGGCCCGTGGCCAGTAGGGGGCCCCATGGCAGCTTTCACTTTGGGGCCCGACCTACCCGTCAGCTAGCTGTGATTGACGGGCAGATCGGGTCCCTGCTCACTGCTAAGAGACTGTAGTGTATACAGACCTCTCGTGATGCGCTCCTCCTCCCCCCCGCCGGCCCCTCCTTCCCTCCCGTCCATCTCAGGTGCTTGTATCTGTCATCACCTCGGATGGACAGAAAAGAGGAGGGGCCGGCGAGGAGGAGGACCGCATCAGGAGAGGTCTGTATACAGCCGCTTCCCGCGCTACTCTGCATCTAGGAAGGAAAGTGCAGCAGCTTGTACACACATGCTGCTATTAAAAAGTTGCTGCACAGCTTCCCACCCACAGTGTCCCCCTGTGCCCCCCACCTCCCCACAGTTTCCCCCTGAGCCCTCCACCTCCCCACAGTGTCTCCCTGTGCCCCCCACCTCCCCACAGTGTCCCCCTGAGCCCTCCACCCCCCCACAGTGTCCCCCTGTGCCCCCCACCTCCCCACAGTTTCCCCCTGAGCCCTCCACCTCCCCACAGTGTCCCCCTGTGCCCCCCACCTCCCCACAGTGTCCCCCTGAGCCTCCCACCTCCCCACAGTGTCCCCCTGTGCCCCCCACCTCCCCACAGTGTCCCCCTGAGCCCCCCACCTCCCCACAGTGTTCCCCTGTGCCCCCCACCTCCCCACAGTGTCCCCCTGTGCCCCCCACCTCCCCACAGTTTCCCCCTGAGCCCTCCACCTCCCCACAGTGTCCCCCTGTGCCCCCCACCTCCCCACAGTGTCCCCCTGAGCCCTCCACCCCCCCACAGTGTCCCCCTGTGCCCCCCACCTCCCCACAGTGTCCCCCTGTGCCCCCCACCTCCCCCCTGTACCCCCCACCTCCCCACAGTTTCCCCCTGAGCCCTCCACCTCCCCACAGTGTCCCCCTGTGCCCCCCACCTCCCCACAGTTTCCCCCTGAGCCCCCCACCTCCCCACAGTTTCCCCCTGAGCCCTCCACCTCCCCACAGTGTCCCCCTGTGCCCCCCACCTCCCCACAGTGTCCCCCTGTGCCCCCCACCGTGTCCCCCTGTGCCCCTCACCTCCCCACAGTGTCCCCCTGAGCCCTCCACCTCCCCACAGTGTCCCCCTGTGCCCCCCACCTCCCCACAGTGTCCCCCTGTGCCCCCCACCTCCCCGCAGTGTCCCCCTGAGCCCTCCACCTCCCCACAGTTTCCCCCTGTGCCCCCCACCTCCCCACAGTGTCCCCCTGTGCCCCCCACCTCCCCACAGTGTCCCCCTGAGCCCTCCACCTCCCCACAGTGTCCCCCTGAGCCCTCCACCTCCCCACAGTGTCCCCCTGAGCCCTCCACCTCCCCACAGTTTCCCCCTGAGCCCTCCACCCCCCCACAGTGTCCCCCTGTGCCCCTCACCTCCCCACAGTTTCCCCCTGAGCCCCAACCTCCCCACAGTGTCCCCCTGTGCCCCCCACCTCCCCACAGTGTCCCCCTGAGCCCTCCACCTCCCCACAGTGTCCCCCTGTGCCCCCCACCTCCCCACAGTGTCCCCCTGTGCCCCCCACCTCCCCACAGTGTCCCCCTGAGCCCTCCACCCCCCCACAGTGTCCCCCTGTGCCCCCCACCTCCCCACAGTGTCCCCCTGTGCCCCCCACCTCCCCACAGTTTCCCCCTGAGCCCTCCACCTCCCCACAGTGTCCCCCTGTGCCCCCCACCTCCCCACAGTGTCCCCCTGAGCCCTCCACCCCCCCACAGTGTCCCCCTGTGCCCCCCACCTCCCCACAGTGTCCCCCTGTGCCCCCCACCTCCCCACAGTGTCCCCCTGTGCCCCCCCTGTGCCCCCACCTCCCCACAGTTTCCCCCTGAGCCCTCCACCTCCCCACAGTGTCCCCCTGTGCCCCCCCACCTCCCCACAGTGTCCCCCTGTGCCCCCCACCTCCCCACAGTGTCCCCCTGTGCCCCCCACCTCCCCACAGTTTCCCCCTGAGCCCTCCACCTCCCCACAGTGTCCCCCTGTGCCCCCCTCACCTCCCCACAGTGTCCCCCTGTGCCCCCCACCTCCCCACAGTTTCCCCCTGAGCCCTCCACCTCCCCACAGTGTCCCCCTGTGCCCCCCACCTCCCCACAGTGTCCCCCTGTGCCCCCCACCGTGTCCCCCTGTGCCCCCACCTCCCCACAGTTTCCCCCTGAGCCCTCCACCTCCCCACAGTGTCCCCCTGTGCCCCCAACCTCCCCACAGTTTCCCCCTGAGCCCTCCACCTCCCCACAGTGTCCCCCACCTCCCCACAGTGTCCCCCTGTGCCCCCCACCTCCCCACAGTTTCCCCCTGAGCCCTCCACCTCCCCACAGTGTCCCCCTGTGCCCCCCACCTCCCCACAGTGTCCCCCTGAGCCCTCCACCTCCCCACAGTGTCCCCCTGTGCCCCCACCTCCCCACAGTGTCCCCCTGAGCCCTCCACCTCCCCACAGTGTCCCCCTGTGCCCCCCACCTCCCCACAGTTTCCCCCTAAGCCCTCCACCTCCCCACAGTGTCCCCCTGTGCCCCCCATCTCCCCACAGTTTCCCCCTGAGCCCTCCACCTCCCCACAGTGTCCCCCTGTGCCCCCCACCTCCCCACAGTGTCCCCCACCTCCCCACAGTGACCCCCTGTGCCCCCCACCTCCCCACAGTGTCCCCCTGTGCCCTCCACCTCCCCACAGTGTCCCCCTGTGCCCTTCACCCACCCCCCACGGTGACCCCTTGTGCCCTTCACCCCCCACAGTGTCCCCCTGTGTCTTCTATTCCCCGCATGGTGTCCCCCTGTGCCCTCAACCCACCTACAGTGTCCCCCTGTGCCACCCACCCATCTACAGTGTCCCCCTGTGCCACCCACCCCCCCACGGTGTCTTCCTGTGTCCTCCACCCCCACTGTGTCGCCTTCGCCCCTGATGGCTACCCTGAGAGACACTGTGTTAAGTCTGGAGGATCCCAGTGCTCTACTGTGTGCCCTGTGTTTTGGTTTGTGCCCTGCTATTTGCCCTACTGCGTGCCCCATAGCATGTGATGTGCCCTGCTGTGTACCCCCTTATGTGCCCTACTCTGTGCCCCTTGCCCTGTGATGTGCCTTGTGATGTGCCCTGCTGTGTACAGCCTGTTGTGCTCTACTGTGTGCCCTGTAATGTGCTCTACTGTGTGCCCCATGCCCTGGGATGTGTGCCCTGATGTGTACCGCCTGTGTCCTGTTCCCAAGGATGTGCCCTACTGTGTGCCCTGCTGTGTGCCCTACTATTTGCCACATGCCCTGTGATGTGCGGCCCGCTCCCTGCTGTGTATCTCCTGATGTGCTCTGTGATGTTCCCCGCTGTGTACCCACTGATGTGCCCTGTACCCCCTGTGATGCACCATGCTGTGCTCAATAATGTGCCCTGATGTGTACAGCATAATAAACCCTGCTGGGTGCCCCATTATGTGTCCTGTGATGTGCCCTACTGTGTGCCCCATGCCCTGTGCCCCATGATGTGCCCCGTGCTCTGCTGTGTGCCATGTGATGTGCCTTACTGTGTGCCCCATGATTTATGTAAGTGGGGCTTTGTGTAGGTGTGGCTTGCATGTGGGTGGAGACACAGGGGGCCCCATGACCTTCTACTGCCCAGGGGCCCCATGAGTTGTCAGTCCGCCCCTGTTCCCACCATATATGCAACATTGTGCCATTATGCTGACAGCCTCGAAAACAGAGGGGGGAAAACTGAAGGATAAAATTTTGCCTGTCTAGATGGGACGAAGTACCACCTCATCATGACTTTCAAGTTAGCTTCCACTAGGGAGATGTTTACTATCCTGGGGGAGGCATGAGCCACAATCCTGTGCCAATCCTCAAGCTCTCATTCCTGAGCAAGGTCCTTCTCTTATTCTAACATACAGGGTGCTTTCATATGGACCATGGCAAGTGATTTATGCTCCTCAGCTCCATGGCTTAACTGCACCACAGTTTGTCTGCTGTAATGTTGGGTGGATCAGGTTTCGTCACCCAAAGCGTATGCAGAAAGTGGGAAATGTAATAGAACCTGAACTTTTCAGATGGGGGCATTTCCAGCTTTCTAATACAGTAACCTAGAGCAGTGTTTCTCAACTCCAGTCCTCAAGGCGCACCAACAGGTCATGTTTTCAGGATTTCCCTCAGATGAAACTGCTGTGGTAATTACTAAGGCAGTGAAAACTGATTAAATCACCTGTGCAAAATAGTGGAAATCCTGAAAACATGACCTGTTGGTGCGCCTTGAGGACTGGAGTTGAGAAACACTGACCTAGAGTACACAGACAAGTGGAAAGAAAGAAATGGCCAATCCTGTACAACCCTTTATCCAGCCACCATTTGAAAGCTTTGATATCTAGACCTGGAAGGAATTGGTGATTGCGGAATTTGTCCCACCCCTTCCTTCTCAAGTGGCTATCCCTGCACGGGGTCTCTGGTGGTTGCACGGGGTCTCTGGTGGCTGCGCAGGCTCTTCAGAGGCTCTGGCGGAGTTTGAAAACTTTTCCCCCGGCTTGGTGCTAGCAGCAGTCAGGCATCTCCTTCCATCCCCCATGTTTGCCGTTCTGTCAGATTGCTCACATCATCCCTTTAGAGTGGCGCTCATAGACTGGTCGATGGAGAGGCAGCAGTGGGGCTGGGAGCTGTGTGTTCCTGGACAGTGACGCCACCCCGCCACACACAGCAGTCCGGAGTCTGGCTGGGGCAAGGGACCAGTTCAGATGAAGACTAATTTCTATGCCTGCTCCCTTCCCTGCTATGCCAGTGGCTGCTGCGTGATGTCAGTGTGCTGGGGAGATGACAGGGAACCTTCTTCCACCGCTTTGCGCAGAGCCTTAGTGTGCCTGCTGGTAGTACCATAATAGGTTGAGTAACCCAACACCACCCTGCTCTCAAGTTTGAAAGCTTCAATGACCTTTCGTACCCCAGATACATCTAATCATTTTTGATTGGAAGCGCCGTAAATGGTCTTTGACAGTCGGGATTAGCAAAGATTGGAAGAAATAAAGAATGCGCGGGAGCAAGGTCATCTTAACCAAATTGACCCGACCCAGCCAAGAGAGGTCCAAATGGGCATATTGGTTAAGTTCGATTTATAGCTTCCAAAATAACGGAGGATAATTAGCTGGGTACAATAGGTCTACACTGATGGCGAGATTCACCCCCAAGTGGGGAATCACAGTATCACTTCCAGGTGAATGCAAAGTGCTCTCTCAGATGGGAAACCAAGAGATCCGGCACTGTTATATTTAACGCCTTTCGATTTTAACATGTTTAAAACTAGGCCCGGGACTTTACCAAAATCATCTAGCAAGCAACAAATATTGGGGAGGGAGATTAAAGGGGAGGTGACAAATGAAAGGATGTTGTCTTCGAACAGGGCACATTTATGGATTTGTGGCCCACAATGGACCCCATGGATATCGAGGGGATTTCAATAGCTATCACAAAGATTAGGGGGGATAGAGGGCAACCCTGTCTCGTACCCCTCAAAATTTGCAATGATTCTGAATAATATCCCTGCAGATGTACCTTGGCTGAGGGAGTGGAATATAGAGCCCACATAACAGTAATAACGCTTTGAACAAATCTGCTCTATGATAGTGAACAGGTAGGGCCAGGAAACAGAGTCAAAGGCTTTCTGAAGCTCTATTTACAAGAGAAATCCCTCTTAGGATTGACATCCACCCCAGCCTGATCTCAGAAGAGAAATACCGTCAATCGCTCTGCGAATTTGGTGGGGCCCTTGCCTACCTGGAATAAAGCCTGCCTGGCCCTTGTGTATGTAGAGGCCTATGAAGAAAGAAACAATGTCTGCAAGGATCTTAGTCATAATCTTTAGGTCATTGTTTATCAGGGATATTGGACGGTAATTGCAGACTGAACTGAAGTCTTTTCCAGGTGTGGGAATAACTGAGATAGAGGCTGAGTTTAATGAACGTTCCAAATGAAACACCCTGCTGCAGTGACTTGAAAAAAGGAGCTAGATATAGCGATAAGGTAGAAGCAAAGGTTTTTATAGTACAGAACCGAAAACCCATCTAGACCAGGGGCTGAGTGACTTTTCAAATTTTGAATGTCTTAAGTCACTTCTTCCGCAGAGATCAGAGCTTCCAATCTCTTCCGATTTCGATCCTTCAGCCCGGGGACCAGAATCAAGTTCAGGAAAGGATCCCACAGGGAATGATTAGCCTCTTTGTCAGTGCTGTAAAGCTTTTTATAAAATTTGTGAAAAGCTTCCATAATACATTGCGGGTTATGAGACAAGGTATCTCCTGAAATTTTCATTTTAGGTAAGGTGTAAGAACGGTGTTTGGGGGAAAGTCTGGCCACCAGCATAGAGCCTGTGCTATCTCTCTGATAATAGAACTGAGCCCCACTCCATCTCAAACTTTTCTCTGCCCTAGAAGTTAGGACCAGATTGAGTGCTGTACGGGCCTCATCCAACTTGACGGTTGAGATAGACTGAGGGTCACGCTTATGCCGTTTACTAAGAGACTGGAATTCCCTCTCCAATTTGTCTATATCCGAATGCCTAGATCTATGGATTTGCGGTGCAATCTGTATAAGTTTTCCTCTGATCGTGGCTTTATGCGCTGCCCAAAGTGTTTCTGAGGAGACCTTGCCCACGTCATTCAAGAGAAAGTATTCTCGAATAGCCCTTTAGATTTTGAGGGTCCTGATGGGATCACTAAGGATGGATTCATTAAGCCTCCAGTGCCTGGAGCCTGAGGGCCTGAGGGCCGATGAATGAGCAAGAAAACCGAGGCGTGATTTGACCATACAGAATCTCTAATGAAGGACCTGGTTGCTAGAGGGATGTGGTCAGATGAGATAAAGATGTGATCAATCCTAGCAAAAGATTTGTGGGGGCAGGAGAAATGAGAATAATCCTGCATCATTGGGTTAATTTCCATCCAGATGTCAAGCAATCCCTGCTGGTGGATCAGCCTGGCAATGCGTAGGCTTTGCTTAGCTGGGCGGACAAAATGACTGCAAAGTGGGTGACCCTTGTTCAGGCCCTCATCAAAGGCTATATTAAAGTCCCCACCAAAGATTACCAAGCCATCCACCAAGGGGCCCAGGGTTTGAAACATAGATTGAAAGAAATGAGCTTATAACCGGTTAGGTGCATAATAGGATATAAAAGAGTAGAGTTGGTCATCCAAAACCCCCTTGATTAGCAAGAATCCAGGTCCTCGTGTTCTGAAAGAAGCATGAATTTACATCTACAGGAGAAAAAGGTCGCCACTCCCCCTTGTTTTATCCAAGGAATTGACCAAGTAAAAGGTAGGGAATTTAGAATGGATGAACAAAGGGTTGTACTGTCTGGGGAAATGTGCTTCCTGGAAAAGGATTTCATTGACCTTTTGGCTATGGTAATGTTGAAAAATGTTCTGGCATTTAACCGTAAAGTTTAGACCCTGAGTATTGTGAGACACAATACACATCGGAGGGTTAGTATGGTCGCAGTCAGCCAAGCAGGAAAGGGAAGCCAGTATAAGATTGTCACTTACCCCAAACCATGTTCATGTACTTTTTAGAGCAACAGGCATGTTGCTACATGGGACAAAAAACTCATATGTGAACAGAGGCCCTTGAAAAGAATGAGATTTGGCTTGTTGAGCATCTTGAAGATTTGAGCTTAGAGCTACAAAATGCTCAGGTGTATATGGGGTCTAGGTATCCATGTTACAAAGTTATGTAAGGTTTATCCTTTCTGGAGTACCCACTTGAATAAAGCTCATAAGTGTGTGTACTAATGTAAGGCCCCTTTCACATGGGGCAGACTCGTGAGGCATAGAGCACATCTGCCTGCTCGGTAGGGGATCTCTCCACTGATACCCGCTGAGCAGATGGATTGCAGGTTTGTGTTTGCTCTGATCCAGCTGTCATTCGATCCGCCAGAGAGATGGGGAATGGATCACCCATCCATCTGTTTTTGATGGACAGGTGGGGAATTGCTCCCCCATCCCTCTGTTTTTGGTGGACAGGATCGAATTGGATGCCGGCGGGTGTCAGCAGACACATATCCACAGACATCTGACGCTCCATAGAGAACAATGATGGTCCGATCAGGTCCGCCTGAAAAACTGACAGGACAACCTGATCAAATCACCCATGTGAAACCAGCATAAGAGCAGATAGCTATTTAGTAATTTCAATGGGGACCAGAGCTGTCAGCTTCCACCGAATCAAGAGAGCTGAGGGGTGTGATGCAGGAGTACTGATGTGATTAAGTTATTTCAGCTGACACTTCCTCAGTGCAAGTTTTTCTATCTGTGTCAATATTTCCAGATGAATATGTTACTCAAAAGATATAATTACAATTCTACAACTTTACAAACCTCTGTTTGGCCATGTCTTTAGTATGCCATTCATTTTGGTCATTGATCCTCGGGAAGGCGGGTCTGGAACTGGAGAAAGTCCATAGAAGGGCAACAAAGCTAATAAGGGGGCTGAAGGACTTCAGTTATGAGGAATTAATACATTAAACTTATTCTCCCTGGAGAAAAAACACTTAACCTCCCTGGTGGTATGATTATTTCGGATTTTAGGTGCTGAAAGCGGTACAATTATTTTGCATGGAAATTTGGCGTTTTATATTGTAGGTCTGTAATTCTTAACAATAACACACTTAAATCTGTCCAAACAAGAGTCTAGTAGATATCTCGTGTATGATAAAGTTTGAAACACAAAAACATAAATTATAATATAATAAATAAATACAAAATAATTAAAAAAAAAAATAATAATAATAATAATAATAATAATAATAAAATAAATTTCCCCACGATTCACTATCGCTCAATTCTGCAAGTGTTCTAATTTACTATCGCTGTTTTCTAGCTGGTCTAAAGCCACTTTTGACGTAAAGGGACACTTTTTGGTTGCTATGGACAATCTCCAGTTTCCAGGCAGAAAGAACAGTATATATAACATAAAACTGCATGCAGGGCATAGGACAAAGCACTGGGGACAAAAGGGATGTGAAATAATTTCATACAGTACTGTAATCTGTAAGATTACAGTACTGTATGTGTTATGTTTTTACAATTTTTTGAATTTGCCGCCAGGCTCCGCCCCCGTGCGTCGCGCCACTCGCAGGGAACGGAGCCTGGCACGGAGAGGCTTCGGAGGAGGACGGAGCCCGCAGACACAGCGGGGGACATCGCAGGTTCCCGGGGACAAGGTAAGTAAAGCCACACCAGGATCCTGCGATGTAATCCCGAGTGTGGCTGAATTTTAACCCCGAGCCACACTCGGAAATACCACCAGGGAGGTTAAAGGGCGATATGATCGTCATAAACAAATCTTTGAACGGTCTCTAACATTGGGAGGAAACTAACATGACCTCTCTAAAGAAGACATACACACACACTCAGATTGAACTGAATGGACTGGTGTCATTATTCAAGCTTACCAGCTAAGCAACTATGTTTTACAATCTGAGAACCAACATATTGTTGAATAGAATGATGGCATGATATGCTCTTGATGATGATTTTAGGCCTATTCTCCTTATGAGAGATAATATATCTCATCTGCCTCTGGGACGTTATAACATAGGCATATTTGGTATTCACCTATTTGTTATTTTCTTAAATATTTGTGTAAAAACTTCATATTAATGTAGCTCCATCAAAGCACTAATTATGGAAATTTTATATGTGTATATGTATGTATTGTATGTATGTATATGTATTTTATATACATATATGTACATACATAACTCTGTGATTGAATGACTTGGCCATGTGGGCAGCACTCTTGTGAGCAGCCACGGTGGGGGATCGGAGGAGAGCAGGCAGGTGCTCTTTGGTATAATATTGCATATTACACCCTAAATATGGGTGTAATATGTAACATGTTACCAAAGGTGAACTTATCCTTTATTGTTTCACTTTAAACATTACTAAAATCACTCCCCCCCCAATAGTGACCGGAAGTTGCCCTGCATGGAAGCCTGAGCTCTTAGCTCTCCATCAGCCCACAGCCTAATGGCCTCACAAGGGGATTTTCAGCACCTGTATATGGGTGGAATCAGGAGAACCCAATTCTCTAAAGCCAGAGGATCTTCCCAGCCACCTTCCGGCTCTTCCACGACCCTCCGTGGGTATTTTAAGCCGCCCTCAACACTCGGCGATGAGATGGACAAAAGGGCGCCGAACACATCCGCCTCCTCCACGCAGCCTCCGCAACCGCCGAGCTCCCCGTCATCTGCCCATCCATGGAGCGCATCCACACCAGCCCGGGAGACGGATGGGCAGCGACTCCGAGACCCAGGAGCGGTGAGTCCACCTCCCAGGCAGAGCCGCAGCGCGATCCCCAGGATCCAGCACTAGACCGCATTGCAGCCACATACATGCAGGGCTCTGAGGGCTTTCCACGGCTGCTGCGTATGGCCTCAGACCCGGATCTGCCTGTGGGGAGAGCTATTTCCCCCACTCCCTCCCTACAGTCTGATGATTTCCCCCCGCTGCCAGGTTGAGAATGTGTCCGGGTCCCGGGATCCCTGTCAGTGGATCAAACCAGAGGATGCACACCTCCCCAAGCTCATTACCCTGGCCCAGTGTTTCCCCAACCACAGAGACAATCTCGTCACAGCAACCCCAAACCTACAGAGAGGGGGGCAAGCCAGGCTATATCTTATGCTCAGATAACCAGCTCTCCGAGCCTGGTCACCCTGGATGCACCTGCAAGCAGCCATCCCTTTTCTCCACACTCCTCCGCGTGGAGTGATCAGCGGGAACCCCAAATGCAGCCCTGGGTGCCAACACAATCTGCGCCCCCCATTCATCATCAGAGGGAACCCTCTCCACCGCATTTTTTTCACCAACAAATGGGGATTGATCCCCGATACCAGCAGCCTCCTACGTGGCAGGCCTGCCTCCAAGCCATTTCTACCAAAGAGGACTTCAAACTACTTATTGAGGAGGTCAAGTCTGCCTGCCGTGCAGAAATCCAAATAATTCATGCTAATCTTAAACATCTTTCTGAGAGAGTGGAGATGGCAGAGGAGGAAATACAAGAGACTAAGATGGCTGTACATCGCACCCAAATACAGGGAGCTGATCACCACTTAATGTTAAGGAACATGCGGCGCCATATTGAAGATTTGTATAATAGGGGGCGCAGAAACAACATCCGAGTCCGGGGTCTGCCTGAATCAGAAGGCCCAGAAGACCTACATGACACCCTGCAAACCCTATTCAACAACGTCTTGGGGGACCCCCTGAATAAACCCATAGAGATGGACCTGGCACATCGTGCCCTGCGTCCTAAAGGGCCTATTTCCAGACCCCACGATGTCATATGCAGGGTCCACTCTTTTCCCTTAAAGGAAGACATCATGTGAAAGGCCCACACCATCAAAAAGGTGGTCTTTGAAAATACACAGATACAACTATACCCAGACCTTTCTTGGATTACTTTACAGAAACGTAGGCTCCTCCAACCTCTACTCCTCTCGCTACAAGGAAAATCTGCAGTGTTGCGCTTTCCAGAGGACTTGGACACTTTCTGTAACACTTTGGAGATCCCTGTTCCTCGTCTTCAAGAGTGGGATTTAGTGGATACACCACCGACACCTCCCTTGGTCTGGCAGAAGATCCCCCGTCTCAACGCCCCAGGGAGTGGGACTCTCCCCATGGGCCTACTAAACATAAGCACGGTTGACTGTTATTTTTGTCTCTCCTGACCCACTCATCAGCCTTATTTGCATTCCCCTTAGGCCCCTCTGTTCGCTACCCTGTTTTGTTTACTGGGCACCCCCCATTGGAGACTTTTAAGTGGTAATTGTCCCGGTCACTAGTCCCCCTATAGGATTACCTATTAAAGTTCCCCTATTGCCCTGTTGTGATACCTATTTACCTATTTTTACGGTTCTCTATGTCCCCCCGGCCTGGGTCCTCTTTTTGGGCCCTGACCGGGAGGACTTATTTGAACTTATTAGGCCCTGGGCGGTATGAACTGCCTGGGGCTTCTTTGCACTGTTTAATTTGTTTTCTATGCTTCTAACTAATGTGTCTTTTCTCTCTCCTCCCATCTCCTTCCCCCTCTCCCCTATCCCTGTCCTGGCTTACCAAAGGCTCTGGAGGAATACTCGGGCGTATCTCGATAATGGGTCCCCACCTTTCCTGGATGTCGAGGCATCCTCGTGGCTGGATCAGCTAAGTAATCTCGAGCTCACACACACTCACGACCATGGCTAAGATTATGTCACTTACTGTCCACGGACTGAATTCTAATAGAAAAAGACATCTCGCGCTGCAGGAGCTCAGGCATTCTGGGGCGGACGTTGTCCTACTTCAGGAAACGCATTTTATCAAAGGAGACTCCTTCACTTTTGCTTCCAGACAGTACCCTCAGGTCTATCAGGCATTTAACCCCCGCAAACGAGCAGGAGTGGCCATCCTTTTTAAGCGTGGCTCCCCCTTCACGTGCTCTGAGTTTTTTGTAGATCCACGGGGACACTACATTATTTTGTGCGGCCAGTGGCAAACGCAGGCTGTTACTTTTTGTACCTTATATGCTCCTAACACCCGACAAATACATTTCTTAACTAAAGTGCTTGCACAATTTTTTAGGACTCCCAATGAATATCTGATAATTGGCAGGGACTTTAACTTATCTCACTCAATCGTTATGGATCGCCACGTCCTAAACCCCACAGTCCCACAAACCCATGCAGCCAGGGACTCAAAATTATTTCACCAAATCACCAGACGTTATGCCTTATTCGATACATGGCGGGCCCTACACCCGGGAGATAGACAATATACATTCTATTCTGCCCCCCACCACATGCACTCCCATATCAATTACTTTTTCGTCAATAACACTACCCTACGTGCCACAAGAGATGCACGGATCCTACCCATTTCCTGGTCTGATCACGCCCCCGTGGTTATGACTAGGGATGAGCCGAACACCCCCCGGTTCGGTTCGCACCAGAACCCGCGAACGGACCGAAAGTTCGCACGAACGTTAGAACCCCATTGACGTCTATGGGACTCGAACGTTCGAAATCAAAAGTGCTCATTTTAAAGGCTAATTTGCATGGTATTGTCCTAAAAAGGGTTTGGGGACCCGGGTCCTACCCCAGGGGACATGTATCAATGCAAAAAAAACTTTTAAAAACGGCCGTTTTTTCGGGAGCAGTGATTTTAATGATGCTTAAAGTAAAAAAAAAAAAAGTGAAATATTCCTTTAAATATCGTACCTGGGGGGTGTCTATAGTATGCCTGTAAAGTGACGCGTGTTTCCCATGTTTAGAACAGTCCCTGCACCAAATGTCATTTTTAAAGGAAAAAATCTCATTTAAAACTGCTTGCGGGTTTAATGTCATGTCGGGTCATGGCAATATGGATGAAAATCAGTGAGACAAACGGCATGGGTACCCCCCAGTCCATTACCTGGCCCTTTGGGTCTTGTATGGATATTAAGGGGAACCCCGCACCCAAATTAAAATAAGGAAAGGTGTGGGGCCACCAGGCCCTATATACTCTGAACAGCAGTATACAGGTTTGTTGTTAAGTAGAATCTGTTTGTAATTTTGAACATTTTTAACGTGTTTAGCTCCAGCCAAAAAATCTTTTCTAAGCTTTTTGGAAAACATAGGGAAGGGTTATCACCCCTGTGACATTTGTTTTGCTGTCTTTCCTCCTCTTCAGAAGATTTCACCTCACTTTTTTGTCCCAATGAAAAATGTTTTTTGAAAATTTGGGTTTTTTTGTGGAACAAGGATTGGAAAGCATCAGTGGAAAGGAGAAATTGTTTTCCCATATTAACTCTTACAGGAAAGAATTTCCCTTCCTAGGGGTAGATTTCATCTCACTTCCTGTTGTCTCCTTCCGTTTGCAAGTAGGAGTCGTTTGTAAGTTAGATGTTTGAAAGTAGGGTCCTGCCCTATATACTCAGCAGAAATTTGGGCCTTAGGTGTTGCTGTGGCCACAACACTGTAAGCCCTCACAGGGCCCTGCTGTGAAATATTAGATCAAGAATTGTAATTACATGCCCCTGTTGAACAGGAGCTGAAAAATTAGGCCTTAGGCACTGGTGCTGGTGCCACAACACTGCAACCCCTCACAGACACTCTAGTTGGAACGCAGGAACGAGCCCTGCTGCAAAGTATTGCTTCAAAAATTGTAATTACACGCCCCTGTTAGACAGGGGCAGAAAAATTGGGCCTTAGGCACTGGTGCTGGTGCCACAACACTGCAACCCCTCACAGACACTCTAGTTGGAACGCAGGAACGAGCCCTGCTGCAAAGTATTGCATCAAAAATTGTAATTACACGCCCCTGTTAGACAGGGGCAGAAAAATTGGGCCTTAGGCACTGGTGCTGGTGCCACAACACTGCAACCCCTCACAGACACTCTAGTTGGAACGCAGGAACGAGCCCTGCTGCAAAGTATTGCATCAAAAATTGTAATTACATGCCCCTGTTAGACAGGGGCAGAAAAATTGGGCCTTAGGCACTGGTGCTGGTGCCACAACACTGCAACCCCTCACAGACACTCTAGTTGGAACGCAGGAACGAGCCCTGCTGCAAAGTATTGCATCAAAAATTGTAATTACACACCCCTGTTAGACAGGGGCAGAAAAATTGGGCCTTAGGCACTGGTGCTGGTGCCACAACACTGCAACCCCTCACAGACACTCTAGTTGGAACGCAGGAACGAGCCCTGCTGCAAAGTATTGCATCAAAAATTGTAATTACACGCCCCTGTTAGACAGGGGCAGAAAAATTGGGCCTTAGGCACTGGTGCTGGTGCCACAACACTGCAACCCCTCACAGACACTCTAGTTGGAATGCAGGAACGAGCCCTGCTGCAAAGTATTACATCAAAAATTGTAATTACACGCCCCTGTTAAACAGGGGCTGAAAAATTGTGCCTTAGGCACTGGTGGTGGCGCCCAGAACCAAAAATGTTCTTACAAGCTATCAGCGTGATGATTGAGGAGGAAGAGGATAATTACTCAGGGATAGTCACTCAGCATCAGCATAGGCAGTCTTTGAAGGGATCTGAGATTTCAAAAAAAATTATTCGGTTACATCAGCATCAGGTGCTTGGTAGCTGGTGGTGATCCAAGACTCATTCATTTTTATGAAGGTCAGCCGATCGACCGAGTCGGTGGACAGACGCACCCTGTGATCGGTTACCACGCCTCCAGCAGCACTGAATGTGCGTTCCGAAAGAACGCTGGATGCAGGACAGGCCAGTAGCTCAATTGCATACTGTGCAAGCTCTGGCCAGTGATCCATCCTCAAGACCCAGTAACCCAGAGGATTTTCGGTGGGAAAGGTGTCCAAGTCTGATCTTGCCCCTAGGTATTCCTGCACCATGTAAAACAGACGCTGGCGATGGTTGCTGGAACCGATCATACCTTGGGGCTGCGGACCAAAAAATTGTCTGAACGCATCGGTCAGACGGCCACCTTCTCCACCGCTCCTTCTTTGACTGACCGAAGCCTCAGCAACACGTTGTCCAGAAACAGGAGTTTGTAACCTCCCAGTCTCTGGGAATGCATTGCACAGACCTTTCTGCAAGGCCTCCCGAAGATGTTTCATCCTCTGCTCCCTCTGCGATGGCAAGATAAGGTCCGCAACCTTACCCTTGTAACGTGGATCAAGGAGGGTTGCCAGCCAGTATTGGTCCTTCTCCTTGATACCACGAATACGAGGATCCTTACGCAGGCTTTGCAGGATCAGGGAGGCCATGCAGCGTAGGTTTGCTGAGGCATTCGGTCCGGAGTCCTCTGGGTCACTAAGAACGACATGGTCCGCAGCCACCTCCTCCCAGCCACGTACAAGTCCATGTGTTTCTTGGGACTGATCCCTTAAAGACTGCTGCTGATGCTGAGTGCCAGGCTCCACCTCCATACTGACACAATCTTCCTCCTCCTCCTCTTCCTCCTCGTCCTCTTCCTGTGTGATCGGCGGGCACGCAGGAACACTGTCTGGATAAAGGGGGCCTTGAGAGCTAAGGAAGTCCTCCTCTTCCTGCCTCTGTTCTGCCTCCAGTGCCCTGTCCATTATTCCACGCAGCGTGTGCTCCAACAGGTGGACAAGGGGGACAGTGTCACTGATGCATGCACTGTCACTGCTCACCATCCTCGTGGCCTCCTCGAATGGTGACAGGACAGTGCATGCATCCCTGATTATGGCCCACTGGCGTGGGGAAAAAAAACCAAGCTCCCCTGACCCTGTCCTGGTGCCATAGTCGCACAGGTACTCATTGATGGCCCTCTGCTGCGTGTGCAGCCGCTGCAGCATGGCCAACGTTGAGTTCCACCTGGTGGGCATGTCACAGATTAGGCGGTTCTTGGGCAGGTTAAACTCCTTTTGGAGGTCCGTCAGCCGAGCACTGGCATTATATGACCGGCGGAAATGCACACAGACTTTCCTGGCCTGCCTCAGGACATCCTGTAAGCCCGGGTACCTGCCCAAGAACCGCTGCACCACCAAGTTAAGGACGTGAGCCAAACAGGGCACATGGGTCATTTGTCCCTGTCGGAGGGCAGAGAGGAGGTTGGTGCCATTGTCGCAAACCACCATTCCTGCCTTAAGTTGGCGTGGCGTCAACCACCTCTGAACCTGCCCCTGCAGAGCTGACAAAACCTCTGCCCCAGTGTGGCTCCTGTCCCCCAAGCACACCAGCTCAAGCACCGCATGGCATCTTTTGGCCTGCGTACTTGCGTAGCCCCTTGAACGCCTACGGAGCACCGCTGGTTCCGAGGAAGAGGCCATGGAGGAAGAAGAAGAGGAGGGGGTGGAGGAGAGAGGTGTGTCACAATCAGCATTTTGGAGGCGTGGTGGCGGAACAACCTCCAACACTACTGCACCTTGTCCTGCATCCTTCCCAGCTGCCAGCAGAGTCACCCAATGCGCCGTGAAACTTAGGTAACGTCCCTGTCCATGCCTGCTGGACCATGAGTCAGCGGTAATATGCACCTTACCGCTGACCGCCCTGTCCAGCGAGGCATGGACATTGCCTTCCACATGCCGGTAGAGAGCCGGAATCGCCTTCCGTGAGAAAAAGTGGCGTTTGGGTACCTGCCACTGAGGAACCGCACATTCCACAAACTCACGGAAGGGGGCAGAGTCTACCAACTGAAAAGGCAGCAGTTGAAGTGCTAGCAATTTTGCCAAGCTAGCATTCAACCGCTGGGCATGTGGATGGCTGGGAGCAAACTTCTTTCGGCGGTGCAGCAGCTGGGGCAGGGAAATTTGCCTGGTACAATCTGACGTCGGTGTACCAAAAGCAGATTGCCCACAAGTACTTGGCTGTGACACACCTAATTCTACACCTTCATTCCTCTCACTGCAGGTCTCAGAGAGGACTGAAGGTCTAGTGGGGTTGGAAATCTCAGCTGATGAGGAGCAAGGAGAGATCCTCTTTGTTCTTTGGTGTGGGTCTTTTAGATACGCTTGCCAACGAACTGCATGGCAGGTCAACATATGTCTGGTCAAGCATGTGGTACCCAAGCGGGAGATGTTTTGGCCACGCGAGATACGCTTGAGACAAATGTTGCAAATAGCAGCGGTGCGATCTGATGCACTCGTCTCAAAAAAGGCCCACACCAAAGAACTTTTTGAATAACGCACAGAGACTGCAGCGCCCTGCACATGTGGAGCTTTGGGGTGTGATGCAGTCAATGTGCTGCCCTTAGGCTGGCCCCTGGAGGGCATCCTGCCTCGTTGGTGATGTGCCGCCGCCTCCTCCTCCTCCTCCTCTCTCCTATCAGGCACCCACGTTGAGTCAGTGACCTCATCATCCCCTCCCTCCTCATCACTGGAGCAAACCTGGCAGTATGCTGCAGCAGGGGGAGCATGACTGCCAGATTGCTGTCCTTCTTGGGCACCCCCTCTGTCCGTGCTCATGTTACTGCCTTCATCGAGCTCAGTATCGTCATCAGAGCCTTCCAAACGCTGGGCATCCTCCTGGAGCATGTACCCAACACTGTGGTCAAACAGTTCGAGGGAATCCTCATGAGGACATGGTGGAGCTAGGGAAGGAGTCACTGATGACATTGAGCTGAGGGAAGAGGCCGCTGCTTTGCCAGACAAAGCACCCTGGGCATGGGTGAGAGAGGATGAGGAGGATGAGGACGGCTTGGTCATCCACTCGACCAAGTCTTCCGCATGTTGCGGCTCAACACGGCCAGCTGCCGAAAAAAAGGCCAAGCGTGTCCCATGGCCACGTGCTGATGAGGATGCACCGTCTCCACGACCAGCACTAGACACAGAGCCTGCTTGCCCTCTCTTATTGGCTTGTGACTGTCTGCCTCTCCTTCTTGGCCTTCCAGACATACTAATGGCCTGTAGCTGCACTAAGCTGGGATAGAACACCTGTAATTTTCTTCAAGTAGCTTTATATACTGTAACCAGACAAGCCTGCCTGTCAGTAGGAAGATAACAGGAACGGATCTAGCTGAACACTGTGAGCAGGACGCACTGTACTAAATGTAAATAGTCTAGCTGCCTGACCGTGGTACTAATAGGATCAAATAGAACACCTGTAATTTTCTTCAGGTAGCTTTATATACTGTAACCAGACAAGCCTGCCTGTCAGTAGGAAGATAACAGGAACGGATCTAGCTGAACACTGTGAGCAGGACGCACTGTACTAAATGTAAATAGTCTAGCTGCCTGACCGTGGTACTAATAGGATCAAATAGAACACCTGTAATTTTCTTCAGGTAGCTTTATATACAGTAACCAGACAAGCCTGCCTGTCAGTAGGAAGATAACAGGAACGGATCTAGCTGTACACTGTGAGCAGGACGCACTGTACTAAATGTAAATAGTCTAGCTGCCTGACCGTGGTACTAATAGGATCAAATAGAACACCTGTAATTTTCTTCAGGTAGCTTTATATACAGTAACCAGACAAGCCTGCCTGTCAGTAGGAAGATAACAGGAACGGATCTAGCTGAACACTGTGAGCAGGACGCACTGTACTAAATGTAAATAGTCTAGCTGCCTGACCGTGGTACTAATAGGATCAAATAGAACACCTGTAATTTTCTTCAGGTAGCTTTATATACTGTAACCAGACAAGCCTGCCTGTCAGTAGGAAGATAACAGGAACGGATCTAGCTGAACACTGTGAGCAGGACGCACTGTACTAAATGTAAATAGTCTAGCTGCCTGACCGTGGTACTAATAGGATCAAATAGAACACCTGTAATTTTCTTCAGGTAGCTTTATATACAGTAACCAGACAAGCCTGCCTGTCAGTAGGAAGATAACAGGAACGGATCTAGCTGTACACTGTGAGCAGGACGCACTGTACTAAATGTAAATAGTCTAGCTGCCTGACCGTGGTACTAATAGGATCAAATAGAACACCTGTAATTTTCTTCAGGTAGCTTTATATACTGTAACCAGACAAGCCTGCCTGTCAGTAGGAAGATAACAGGAACGGATCTAGCTGAACACTGTGAGCAGGACGCACTGTACTAAATGTAAATAGTCTAGCTGCCTGACCGTGGTACTAATAGGATCAAATAGAACACCTGTAATTTTCTTCAGGTAGCTTTATATACTGTAACCAGACAAGCCTGCCTGTCAGTAGGAAGATAACAGGAACGGATCTAGCTGTACACTGTGAGCAGGACGCACTGTACTAAATGTAAATAGTCTAGCTGCCTGACCGTGGTACTAATAGGATCAAATAGAACACCTGTAATTTTCTTCAGGTAGCTTTATATACTGTAACCAGACAAGCCTGCCTGTCAGTAGGAATTTAACAGGAACGGATCTAGCTGAACACTGTGAGCAGGACGCACTGCACTAAATGTAAATAGTCTAGAAGATAACAGGAACGGATCTAGCTGAACACTGTGAGCAGGATGCACTGACTGCACTAAATGTAAATAGCAGGAACGGATCTAGCTGAACACTGTGAGCAGGACGCACTGCATTAAATGTAAATAGTCTAGATAGAAGATAACAGGAACGGATCTAGCTAAACTGAATACAGTGTATATATATATATATGCAACACCTGGGATGCATATATATACACAATACACTGTAAGTGCAGCTAACTGACTGACTGTTCTGCCTAATCTATCTAACTCAAATCAAATGACACTGTCTCTCTCTCTCTCTATCTCTCAGCACACCGGAACACACACTACACAGGGCCGCCGTGCAGGCGGCCTTATATAGTGTGGGGTGTGTACTAAATCCCCTGAGCCATAATTGGCCAAAGCCACCCTGGCTTTGGCCAATTACAGCTCTCTCTACTGACGGCGCTGTGATTGGCCAAGCATGCGGGTCATAGTGCATGCTTGGCCAATCATCAGCCAGCAATGCACTGCGATGCCGCAGTGAATTATGGGCCGTGACGCGCCACACGAATTTAGCGCGAACGGCCCATAACGTTCGCAATTCGGCGAACGATCGAACAGCCGATGTTCGAGTCGAACATGGGTTCGACTCGAACACGAAGCTCATCCCTAGTTATGACCTTGGAGATGGGCGCCTTTACCCGCAAACCATGCAACTGGCAACTAAACAACTTCCTCCTCCAACATGTCCCCTCTAAATCGGAATTAGAGTCTGTATTACAACATAATTTCCTTGGGAATGACACTCCTGATATTTCCCCCTCAATTCTTTGGGAGGCCCACAAGGCGGTCCTCAGGGGGCGCTGTATAGCGATCTCCTCGGCTATGAAGAAAGATGCGAAAGCTTCTAAACTTCAAGCTGAAAAGGATCTCAGGGGCTTAGAGCTCCAACTGCAAACCTCACCGTCCATATCTCTCATAAAAAAAAATGTCTGCTTACGAACCACTCTCCGAGATCTGGCAATGGGCCAAGTAGAGAAGGCACTCCTTAGATTAAAGCAAACCTATTACGACAAAGGCAACAAAGCCCACTCTATATTGGCACGCAAACTGTCAGAACGTTCCCATATGACCACCCCTCATCAAATAAAGAACAGAGGGGGCACCCTCTTATCACACCCTCAAGATATAGTTCAAGCCTTTGAGGAATTCTACACAGCCTTATATAGTGACCCCGAGATCCCACATGACCCTCTCCCCCCTGATCTGACCGACCGCTTGCAACAATACCTGGAAGATAGTGGTATCCCTAAGCTTCAAGTGTCGGACCTTCTTTCCCTCAATGCCCCTATTACTGTGGAAGAACTAACGGCTACCGTTAAAATCCTGCCATCCCATAAATCCCCTAGCCCAGATGGCCTTCCCTTTGAATATTACAAATCCTCCCGATTCTCCTACCACATATGTGCAAGCTGTTTAATGATTTTCTTCAGCAAACTCCTATCCCCTCAGACATGCAAAGGTCTTTCCTCACGTTAATCCCCAAACCTGACAAAGACCACTCCCTATGCGCTAGTTACAGGCCTATCGCACTTCTAAACTCCGACCTGAAAATTTTTACTAAGTGCCTTTCGATGCAATTGAACCTGATACTACCCTCTTTGATACATAAGGATCAGGTGGACTTTGTCCTCCTCCATCAGGCAGGGGACAATACGAGACGGATCATTGACCTAATAGACGTGGCAAATAGGGATGGGTTGGAGACCTTAATTCTTGGGCTAGATGCCGAAAAGGCTTTTGACCGCCTTGGCTGGCCCTTCCTGTTCGCCACGTTGAAATGCATGGGGTTCCGAAGCCCCTTCCTGCAAGCCATTCGGCACTTATACACTAACCCCACATCCCAGGTTAAAACCCCCTTGCCCTGTCCTCTGCCTTCCCCATCGCGAATGGGATGCGCCAGGGGTGTCCACTCTTGCAACTGCTGTTTGCGTTGTGTGTTGAGCCCCTGGTGGCTTCCATTCGCAGAAACCCAAATATACATGGGGTCCCGGTGCGGGGAAGGGAATTTAAATTAGCACTGTTCGCTGATGACATCATACTCACCCTGACCCAACCTAGGACCTCACTGCCCAATCTACACGCCTAATTAGACTGCTACAGATCATTCTCTGGCTATAAAATAAACGCGGCCAAATCAGAGGCCCTCCCCATTAATATGCCACCAGCGGAGACTCAATATCTGCAGCAATGCTTCCCATACCACTGAAGGACGACAGCCCTGAAATATTTAAGAGTCCAGATCACCCCCTCTTACACTACCCTGTACTGAGCTAACTTTCCTAACCTGTTCAGGTCCATAATAACAGAAATTCCATGCTCCATCTTAGATCACTCTGGCGTAGGCTATCTTGAGTATATTGCCTGAGCTCAGAGAGATCACTCCTAACGTCCTTCCTTTATAACCCCAGGATGCCTGCAGGCCTTACGCATCAGATGTCTTCTACATGGGCGTCACGGAATTTATTCTACTTTGGCCATTTAGTGCACCCCTGTACACGTAGAATGCTTTAATTCGCTGAACTCCAAAAAAAATTATATTTACCTCGCCAGGTGTTTTATGGGTATTTACAAATAAGGCATTACACCCAGTCTTTTGCCCCAAACCTCCAATTTTTAGCCCCAACGTCCTTTGAGACCTTGATGTTGGAGGGCTCTGCAGGCCGAGGCTTAATCTCAGATATATACCGGGTGTTGAACTCCTATTCTTTTACCACCCAGGGTAAGCATACATATATGCTTCGCTGGGAAAAGGCACTGGGTGAGGAAATCCCAGAAACAACGTGGCGGACGATCTGGTCTCAGGCAGCAAAGAGCTCCTTGTGCACGCTCTACAAGGAGAACGCCTACAAAATAATTTTTTTTTGGTACCTGACATCAGATGTTCTCCATGCCATTTACCCTTCCAGTTCGGACAAATGTTGGCATTGCCAGGGAGCCAGGGGGACCCTGTATCACATTTATTGGACCTGCCCTAAGATAGTGCCTTTTTGGAAGGAAACACAGCTTTTACTGACTCGCCTTCTAGGTGTACAGGTCCCCAGAACTCCGAAGTCATTTCTCCTTGGAGTCTCTACCCTGCAGATTCCCAAACACTCCAAAAAACTGCTTAGACATGTCCTGACGGCCACGAGGTGTCTTGTTGCCCTTCATTGGAAACGACAGGACCCGCCCACCCAAACAGATTTATACACCAGGATAAAAGACATAAAGCTGATGGAAAAAATGACAGCTAGATTGCAAGACAGATTGGAAGCACATGACAAAGTCTGGGAAGATTGGCGTAGACGAGAGGACCCGCCCTGAGCTGATGGCTGAGCCCCCCCACCCCTCCCTTCCCACCCTATCCCTGCTTTCCTTTCTCTACTGTGTTCTTTATTTTCTCTCTTCTCTGGATTTTATTGAGGTCAATGCTGGAACTTACCTGTTAAATACGAGTTTTTATATGGAACCAGCTATGCATCCTTTTCCTTGTCAAAAGAAGTTTATTGAGTATACAATATTACAAAGATACATAAAGTAAGTTTACAAGGATCTATAAAGTAAGCTCATTGTTTTACAGTAGAGTTTATATAGGTAAATATCATGAAATTTCAAATATTAAACATTGGGTTCACGTAAACCTAAATTAAAGATATATATAATTTCCTTAGTTACTTTTGTAGGTATTTAAATGATTTATACCTACTATACATATTGTTTACAAGTAGAGTGTATATAGGTCAAATAAATTCTGATAATGAGCTTTAATCGTAAGGTGGAGAAAAGGAAAGAGTAAGAAGAAAAAGGGTTGAAAGGTAGAGGTATGGTCCACAAGGTTGTCCCGCTCGTCAGTTTATTATTCTTTTTAGTTCTCTTTGAAGCCTTAGAATGTGTGTCTCTGTAAGTCTTTTAATCTGTTACCATGGCAACAGGACAGAGTCATTGAAGTTTGACAGGAACTGTTGTTTTATCCAAGGATGCCAAAGTTTTTCAAATTTTGGAATTTGATTTCGATCGATGGCTACCATCTTAGCATGGGACATTGTATTATTCATTCTGTGAATTGTTTCTGCTAGTACCAATGTAGGAGATTTCCATGCCTTGGCCACTGTTTGTTTTGCAGCCGTTATTAGTTGGATCATAGGTTTGAATTGAGAGAGTGTTAACCATTCCGGTTTTAGATTAAGTAAAGTTAAATATGGATCTGGTTGTATTATTTTTTAAAATATTTTAGATGCAATCACGAAGACTTCCTTCCAGAAGGTTTGGATTACTGGGCACGTCCACCATATGTGTAAATATGTGCCTATTTCTGGGCATCCTCGAAAACAAAGAGCTGAGGTATTAGGTGAATATTTTGCCACTCTAGCGGGTACAAGGTACCAGCGAGTTAGGACTTTATAATTTGTCTCCAGTGCTAAGATGTTGGGTGAAGATGACTTAGATGTGAGCCATATGTTAGACCAGTCCGTGTCTTCTAAAGTTCGTCCCAGGTCCTCCTCCCACCTCTGAACGTAAGAGGGTCTATTAAGATTTGCTACTCCATATAATTGATTATAAAGTGATGAAATTGTACCTTTAGCAAATGGATCTTTTGTACAGATTGATTCAAAAATGGATAATTGGGATAATGGTGTATCCCCCTTTAGGAATGGTGTATAGAAATTTTTGATTTGGAGATATCTAAATATCTCAGAGTTTGGTAGATCATATTTTTCTCTAAGCGATGGGAATGAAAGGAATGATTTAGATGCTATGAAGTCATTTAGTGTCTGAATGCCTGATGTTGTCCAAGCTTTGAAAGAATTTGGGTAGATCCATGCCGGATAAAAGGCCGGATTTCTGATAAAAGAAAGGAGAGGATTGTGTGGAGATTGTAACTGATATTTGGTTTTTAGTTTATCCCAGAGAGATAAGAAGTGTTTAGTTATGGGATTATGAATTTTAAAGCGGTCTTTAGGATCAAGCCATAATAAATTTGATATTAATAGAGGGTCATTTTCTGAAGCCTCTATAAATACCCATAATGGGATTTCCTGTTTTGCATGGTATTTGGACAGACTGGCCAAATGTGCTGCTCTGTAGTAGTTAGTAAAATTAGGGTATCCCAGGCCTCCTTTATTTTTGGGAAGATGTAGTGTGTGTATAGGTATACGTGGTTTAGAAGAGCCCCATATAAACGAAGTTGCTCTTTTTTGTACTATTCTCAAAAAATAGGAAGGAATTGGAATAGGGAGGACTCTGAATAGATAAAGCAATTTGGGTAGAATAGTCATTTTGATTGCATTAATCTTCCCTATCCAGGATAAAGGAAGTTGCGACCATTGTTTTATTAGATTTGTGATCTGTCTTAATACAGGAGGATAATTGGTTGAGAATAAGTCAGAATGAGATGCTGTTAAATGAATTCCAAGATATGGGATTGATTTTTCTGCCCATGTGAATGGGAGTGCAGCCCTAGCCGGGATCAATTCCATGTTTGTGAGTGAAATATTAAGCACTAGGCATTTCTTAGGATTAATCATAAGGCCGGATAGGGCTGCAAATCCACCAAGAGCTGGTATTAAGTTAGGACCAGAGACCTGTGGTGATAATAGAAAAAGTAATATATCGTCTGCAAATATACATAATTTGTGTGTAATACCTCCTACTTCAATGCCAGTTATAGTTTGGTTTGTTCTGATGTATTGGGCCATGGGTTCGAGTATAAGGGCAAATAATAAGGGAGATAATGGGCAACCCTGTCGGGTACCTCTTTCGATATTAAAGTCATCAGATTTGTATCCAGCATATTTTATATAGGCTTTGGGTTTATTATATAATGCTTTGATCCATGTTAAAAAGTGGGGTCCAAAACCCCATTTTTGTAATGAATATTGCATATATTGCCAGGATACTGTGTCAAATGCCCTCTTAATATCGAGAGATAGAAAACATAAAGGGATTTTCCGTTTTTTAGCAATATGTGCCAATAACACTGCCCTGCGTATATTATCGCCTGCCTGTCTATTTGGCATGCAGCCTACTTGATCTCTATGTATTAATTTTCCTATAATGCTATTGAGGCGTTTTGCTATTATTTTTGCTAATAATTTAATATCGAGGTTTAACAGAGAGATAGGCCGATAATTCACACAGGAAGTATCATCAGAAAGGGGTTTTGGGATCATACAAACAATTGACATTAGTGTTTCTTGCCGAAAAGAATGTCCATCTAGAAGTTTGTTAAAAGTTTCAGTGAGAATGGGAGAGAGTATTTCTGAGAATGTTTTATAGTTTAAAGCCGAGTAGCCGTCTGGGCCTGGTCTTTTGTTAAGTTTTAGGTCTTTTATGGCGTTAGCAACTTCATCTATAGTTATAGGCTCATCCAAACTGCTTTTTTGATTCTGAGATAACTCAGGTAAGGTTATTTTTGAGAAGAAGGATTCAGCCTCTGTAGGATTACATTCATTGTTTGTCTTGTATAAAGTTGCGAGATGTGAGTGAAATTTATGGACTATTTTAACTGGATTACAAGTGTAAACATTTTTTGATAATTTCAAACGTATTGGTTTGAAAGATTTGTTAGTTGAATTTAATGCCCGAGCCAAATATGTACCTGGTTTGTTTGTATTCATGTAGAAATTGTGTTTGGAGCGTTTGAGGGATTTATCAACTGACTCAGTGAGAATTTTTTTCCAGATGAGATTTTGTACTCTGAGATGGATTATCTTGAAATGATATGTAGGCTGCATTAAAATTGAGTTCTAGTTTTTTTGCTAAATTTTTGCGTTCCCGTTTAAATAGTGCCATTTGTCTTTGTATTGTACCACGCAAGACAGGCTTATG
Organism: Aquarana catesbeiana; assembly: GCF_042186555.1. Lineage (NCBI taxonomy): Eukaryota > Metazoa > Chordata > Amphibia > Anura > Ranidae > Aquarana > Aquarana catesbeiana. The sequence continues at coordinate 80,414,391 of NC_133332.1, read as the reverse complement.
AGCTTCCCACAGTGTTATTGGGGAGATGTCTGTTGTATTATTAATTGATATGTATTACTTTAAAGCTTGTTCAATGGCCATCTGATGTAGTGGGTGTTTGAGCATTATGTCCGGTAAGTACCACGTTGGGTCATGCGCTTTTGGTATGGCTGAGGCTATAGTAGTGTATACTGCATTATGGTCAGACCACGGAATCTGAATTATATCTGATGCAATAATTTCTGGTATCATTCCTATTGTTAGAAAAATATGATCTATTCTGGTGAAGGTTTGATGAGGGTGCGAGAAATAAGTGAATTTCTTTTTCATTGGGTTACTTTCTCTCCACGAATCTACCAGATTGTATTTGGAAAGAAGTTGAGAAAAAGGTAATCTAGAGGTTATTTTGGATGGTGTAAAAGGTGATTTATCTAGAAATGGGAGGAGGACCTGGTTCGAATCCCCACACATTATCACTGTTCCTATTTTATGTGTATTAATCACTTGTAATATATGTGAGAGGAATGGTGTAGGTTGTTTGTTAGGAGCGTAGTAGGAAATCACCATGATTGCTGTATCCATTATATAACCCATGAGTATCAGGTATCTACCTTCTGGGTCTTTAATTTCTGATGATAAGGTGAATGGTGTGGATCGGTGAAATGCAATTAGAGTTCCCCTTTGCTTGGTACAGGCAGAAGCCGTGTAAATTTGTTGATAAAAAGGAGAAATATATTTTGGAGTAGAATCTTTGGTGAAGTGTGTTTCTTGGAGGCATACTATGTGAGCCTTCTTGTTATGAAAAGTACGGAAGGCTTTGGTCCTTTTTTGAGGGACATTTATTCCCTGAACATTCAGGGAAAGTATATTCAGTGGTGCCATGGCAACAGATCAAATAGTTTTGACTTACTTTTTGTTATGCAGAGCTGACTGCGCAGATCAACCTGTGTGGACTGAAGAGATGAATAGATAGAAAAGAAGCTATGCATCCTTTTCATTTGATTTACTGTCTACTGACGTTTGATGTTTACTGGCCTTATTGCTGGCCTGTTGAAATTTATATGAAACAATGTCAGTGCTCTGTTTATGTACCCACATATATGTTCAATAAAAAATGTTATTTGAAAAAAAATAAATCACTCCCCCCAGCCATACAAAAACATTTTTGGTACATGTTACCCATGGCAGTGCCCTTAGCCAATTATCTGACAATGCCATTCCTGTTAGCCTAAAATGTTGCTACAGATCTCTGCTGGTATGACATGGCCCTAACATAGCAATAGCATGAGTCATCAAGTTTATATAGGTAAATCTGTGAAAAGTTGTTTATCACGTAGGACCAGATGAAGTTCTCTAGAACTATTTACAACATGTTACAACCAGTGCAGAGGATTTATCAGCTACTGTACATGAAATGCAATGTAATGGTTTCAGTTATTATGGTAATATGTTCTCATCCCCAGCAGTGGTTAGTTACATTTAACTGGACTTGTTCAATAAAGTTGAAATGTTTCAACATTACAGAACAAATCCAATAAATGCGAACATTCACAGATATATTATTATACATTTCCAAAATATAACTATGAACTGAAAAAGGAATGGAAAGCGTGACCCTTAAAGAGGAAAGAAAATATCATAAAAGGGTAATTACACTTTCATGGGGAAAAAAAATAGCAAATAAAGAAAAAATAATATAGCGTGTACAATTGCAATACAAGTCATATTGTAATTGAATGTTTTTTTCAAAACAAAATATAACAATTAAATTCTTATGACAATGAACTTGTTTCAATATCACCCACCATTGGGCGAAATGATTGACTGCCTGTCTAGTCGTACAGTATGAAAGGACCTAGTGAGTATGGCACATGAAATTTACCAACTGTTTTTACAAGTGATTTGATACATCTCGTGCACTTACATCTCATTGGATTAGTGGTGCCAGTGTAATGTATTATGCAGCAATATTTAGGCCGAGTTAATTTATATGGAGATATGCACCCTTACATTTATAAGATAAATGGGTGAAGAAAGTCAAAGGGAAGACATGGGAGTGAGGAAATTACAACGTGTGCGAGGGAAAAGCCCACGGTTTGCATAGTCTGAGGAGTTTATGGTATAACATTTGCACCCAAATATATGTCCAGAGTGGGAAACGGGTTGGTAGGGTGCCAAACCCTATCTAGTTGTAGTGCGTAAAAGGTTATCAAAGAGAATGGGTCACGTTTTGTGTTGTCACTGCGTTCAGTGTTTCTTTAAAATGGAACCAGCATGCCCAAGTATGGGTGAATTTAAAGGGGTCATTGTGTGCGACACTCCATTTCAGCCATATGACTAATCCGGCAGTACCAGTCCTTTAACGTTGGGGTTGTGGTGGTACCCCATACTGCTGGCATGCAGCGCCTAGCGGCATTTACTAAATGAAGAGCCAGAGATTTGTGATATTTGGGTTTTGAAAGGGAAGTTTGATGTAGCAAGTACTGTGCTGGGGTAAAGTCAGGGGTAAGGGTGGTGATTTTAGTTATTTCATCATGCACCACTTTCCAGAATTCCTGTAATTTTGGGCAGGACCACCAGATATGTAACAAGGATCCAGGTGCGCATCCACATCACCAACACAGAGGGGAGGTTAGGGAAGAAAATTTGTGGAGCATTACAGGGGTTCTGTACCACCTTGAGAAAAGCTTAAATCCTGTTTCCTGAACCGTAACATTTACTGATCCTTTGTGCATGTGGGTAAAGATTTTATCCCAATCTGTGCCCGCAAGGTTGAGTTCAAGTTGTGTCTCCCATTTCTGGCAGACAATAGTGGTACTCGGGGTGTATGTGGAAAACAACAGGGAGTATAGCAGAGATCATATGTCATTGTGTCACGTGTCCTGTGCAAATAGCTTTGAATGGTGTGTGGGAGCGGAACTGGTGAGGCTCTCGGGTGACTGAAAAAGTGCCGTAACTGAACGTAAGTCCAGAATGGGAACAAAGCGTTTCGCATTTTTGCTTGTAGTGTTTCAAATGATAGAAAGGCCCCTTTGTGGAGAAAATGTTCAGTGTATACCTGTTCGTGGGGCTATATGTCTTTTAAGAATTGATTGGAAAGGCCAGGAGAGAAGTCTGAGTTATGTCTAAGGGGAGTAAGTGGGCCTGGCTGAGGTGAGAGAGCGTAAGGTTTACATGCTGTGAGGAAACAATGTAGCGAAGGGCCTACCATTGGGTGTTTGTTATATTCTGTAGGTGTGTGTTGTTTGGGTAGCCAAGGAATCAATCATAGGGGTACCGTGGAACCTGCTTTCTCTATGTAAATCCATGCTATCTTTTGATGGAGATGCCAGTCAACAATTCTAGATAAGTGACATGCAAGTAATATTTGTAAATGTCAGGCAGGCCTATGCCTCCTTTTAGTTTGGGTAGAGTAAGTATGGTATAGTTTAGTCTAGGACGTTTGTTAGACATGTGCATTTGTTTTCGTCCGAATTTCAGGTATTTTCGTTATCGTTTTAAAAAACGATAACGAAAGCGCATGTAGCACTAACTCTCGGTGGAGCTTCTGGTTTAAAGCGGGCTGTTACCTTCACTCTTGATACCTCTGTTTCACCGGCACCGGGTCTAGGGTCCCGTTGAGTTTACCTCCGGACGATATAAGCACCAAACACTTGAGTATATTTTTCAATGCTTTAATGAACAAGTAATAAAGGAAGTAGCAGGAAAGAGGCAGAAGGAAAGTTGCAGGGAAGCTCAAATACCTTTCCTTAGTATTCTTTAGAACATTCTATGGAATTGAACACTTGTAGTTGAATGCACTCCCCTTGTAGGATTCAATCTTTGCCCGCCTGGATAAGCCTCTCTCACTTGCCTAGCAGCCAGTACGCAGCACGAACAAAAGTCTCTGCCACAGACTTGTTTGGAATAAAACCCGTACGATCCTCTGCCACAGGATGTATTGGTTTGCGATGAATGTCAGACACAGCACCTTTAAGCCAACCCGGCAGTACTATGCAGTAATATTACTTCAGGATACGTCCTCCAACCGAGTCACCAGGCCCCTCTCCAGACCAGCACTCTGCATGATCCTTCCATGATGGGTCCTCCCCTGGGATCTCCTCGGTTGTCCAGCTTCTTCACTCAGGATAGACAGCTCAGGACCATTCCTCTGCTGCTGTGGTAGGCCCCATACAGGCTTCTGGGCCCACCCACACGCCGCAGCGACGTGGGCCTCCGGAACCTTACCCTTGTAACGTGGATCAAGGAGGGTTGCCAGCCAGTATTGATCCCTCTCCTTGATACCACGGATATGAGGATCCTTCTGCAGGCTTTGCAGGATCAGGGAGGCCATGCAGCATAGTTTTGCTGAGGCATTCGGTCCAGAGACCTCTGGGTCACTAAGGACGACATGATCCCCAGCCACCTCCTCCCAGCCACGTACAAGTCCATGGGTTTTTTGGGACTGTAAATGATCCCTTAAAGAATGCTGCTGATGCTGAGTGCCAGGCTCCACCTCCATGCTGACACAATCCTCCTCAAACTCCTCCTTGCCCTCTTCCTGTGTGATCGTCAGGCACGCAGGAACACTGTCTGGATAAAGGGGGCCTTGAGAGCTAAGGAAGTCCTCCTCTTCCTGCCTCTGTTCTGCCTCAAGTGCCCTGTCCATTATTCCACGCAGCGTGTGCTCCAACAGGTGGACAAGAGGGACAGTGTCACTGATGCATGTACTGTCACTGCTCACCATCCTCGCGGCCTCCTCAAATGGTGACAGGACAGTGCATGCATCCCTGATCATGGCCCACTGGCGTGGGGAAAAAAAACAAGCTCCCCTGACCCTGTCCTGGTGCCATAGTCGCACAGGTACTCATTGATGGTCCTCTGCTGCGTGTGCAGCCGCTGTAGCATGGCCAACGTTGAGTTCCACCTGGTGGGCATGTCACAGATTAAGCGGTTCTTGGGCAGGATAAATTACTTTTGGAGGTCAGCCAGCCTTTTACTGGCATTATATGACCAGCGGAAATGCACACAGGACATCCTGTAAGCCTGGGTACCTGCCCAAGAACCGCTGCACCACCAAGTTAAGGACGTGAGCCAAACAGGGCACATGGGTCAGTTGTCCCTGTCGGAGGGCGGAGAGGAGGTTGCTGGACCATGAGTCAGCGGTAATATGCACCTTACCGCTTACTGCCCTGTCCAGCGAGGCCAAGACATTGCCTTCCACATGCCGGTAGAGAGGCGGAATCGCCTTCCGTGAGAAAAAGTGGCATTTGGGAACCTGCCACTGAGGAACCGCACATTCCACAAACTTACGGAAGGGGGCAATGTCTACCAACTGAAAAGGCAGCAGCTGAAGTGCTAGCATTTTAGCCAAACTAGCATTCAACCGCTGGGCATGTGGATGGCTAGGAGCAAACTTCTTTCGGCGGTGCAGCAGCTGGGGCAGGGAAATTTTCCTGGTACAATCTGACATTGGTGTACCGATAGTAGATTGCCCGCAAGTACTTGACACACATAATTCTACACCTTCATTTCTCTCAGTGCAGGTCTCAGAGAGAACTGAAGGTGTAGTGGGGTTGGAGATTCCAGCTGATGAGGAGCAAGGAGAGGTCCTCTTTATTCTTTGGTGTGGGTCTTTTAGGTACGCTTGCCAACGAACTGCATGGCAGGTCAACATATGTCTGGTCAAGCATGTGGTGCCCAAGCAGGTGATGTTGGCCCCTGGAGGGCATCCTGCCTCATTGGTAATGTGCCTCCTCCTCCTCCTCTCTCCTATCAGGCACCCATGTGGAGTCAGTAACCTCATCATCCCCTCCCTCCTCATCACTGGAGCAAACCTGCCAGTATGCTGCAGCTGGGGGAACATGACTGCCAGATTGCTGTCCTTCTTGGGCACCCCCTCTGTCTGGGCTCACGTTACTGCCTTCCTCTAGCTGAGTACCATCATTGGAGCCTTCAAAACGCTGGGCATCCTCCTGGAGCATGTACCCAACACTGTGGTCAAACAGTTCGGGGGACTCCTCAGGAGGACATGGTGGGGCTAGGGAAGGAGTGACTGATGCCATTGAGCCGAGGGAAGAGGCCGCGTTGGCAGCTGCTTTGCCAGACAAAGTACCTTGAGCCTGGGTGAGAGAGGATGAGGAGGATGAGGATGGCTTGGTCATCCACTCTACCAAGTCTTCCTCATGTTGCGGCTCAACGCGGCCAGCTGCCGAAAAAAAGGACAGGCCTGTCCCACAGCCACGTGCTGATGGTGATGCACCATGTCTACGACCAGCACTGTTGCCTCTAGACACAGCGCCTGCTTGCCCTCTTTTATTGGCTTGTGACTGCCTGCCTCTCCTTGTTGGCCATCCAGACATACTAATGGCCTGCAGTGAGATGTAGCTGCACAAAACTGGGATGTATATATATATACTGATTATACTGCAGCTAGCAGAATGCCTGCCTGTGGTATTAATAGGATCAGAAGAAGCACACCAGCACTTGTCTTAAGGTAGCTATAGGTGCAACTGTGCAGGGTACACAGTACACTAACAGAAAATACTTCAAGCTGTCTGCCTGTGGTATTAATAGGATCAGAAAAAGAACCACAGCACTTGTCTTCATGTAGCTATAAGTGCAAATGTACAGGGTACACAGTACACTAACTGTAAATACTTCAAGCTGCCTGCCTGTGGTATTAATATGATCAGAAAAAGAACACCAGCACTTGTCTTCAGGTAGCTATAGGTGCAACTGTGCAGGGTACACAGTGCACTAACTGTAAATACTTCAAGCTGCCTGCCTGTGGCATTAATAGGATCAGAAAAAGAACAACAGCACTTGTCAACTGTGCAGGGGTACACAATACACTAACTGTAAATACTTCAAGCTGCCTGCCCATGGTATTAATAGGATCAGAAGAAGAACACCAGCACTTGTCTTCAGGTAGCTATAGGTGCAACTGTGCAGGGGTACACAGTACACTAACTGTAAATACTTCAAGCTGCCTGCCTGTGGTATTAATAGGATCAGAAAAAGAACAACAGCACTTGTCTTCAGGTAGCTATAGGTGCAACTGTGCAGGGTACACAGTACACTAACTGTAAATACTTCAAGCTGCCTGCCTGTGGTATTAATGGGATCAGAAGAAGCACACCAGCACTTGTCTTCAGGTAGCTATAGGTGCAACTGTGCAGAGTACACAGTACACTAACTGTAAATACTTCAAGCTGCCTGCCTGTGGTATTAATAGGATCAGAAGAAGAACACCAGCACTTGTCTTCAGGTAGCAATAGGTGCAACTGTGCAGGGGTACACAGTACACTAACTGTAAATACTTCAAGCTGCCTGCCCATGGTATTAATAGGATCAGAAGAAGAACACCAGCACTTGTCTTAAGGTAGCTATAAGTGCAACTGTGCAGGGTACACAGTACACTAACAGAAAATACTTCAAGCTGTCTGCCTGTGGTATTAATAGGATCAGAAAAAGAACCACAGCACTTGTCTTCAGGTAGTTATAGGTGCAAATGTACAGGGTACACAGTACACTAACTGTAAATACTTCAAGCTGCCTGCCTATGGTATCAATATGATCAGAAAAAGAACACCAGCACTTGTCTTCAGGTAGCTATAGGTGCAACTGTGCAGGGTACACAGTGCACTAACTGTAAATACTTCAAGCTGCCTGCCTGTGATATTAATAGGATCAGAAAAAGAACAACAGCACTTGTCAACTGTGCAGGGGTACACAATACACTAACTGTAAATACTTCAAGCTGCCTGCCCATGGTATTAATAGGATCAGAAGAAGAACACCAGCACTTGTCTTCAGGTAGCTATAGGTGCAACTGTGCAGGGGTACACAGTACACTAACTGTAAATACTTCAAGCTGCCTGCCTGTGGTAATAATAGGATCAGAAAAAGAACAACAGCACTTGTCTTCAGGTAGCTATAGGTGCAACTGTGCAGGGTACACAGTACACTAACTGTAAATACTTCAAGCTGCCTGCCTGTGGTATTAATGGGATCAGAAGAAGCACACCAGCACTTGTCTTCAGGTAGCTATAGGTGCAACTGTGCAGAGTACACAGTACACTAACTGTAAATACTTCAAGCTGCCTGCCTGTGGTATTAATAGGATCAGAAGAAGAACACCAGCACTTGTCTTCAGGTAGCTATAGGTGCAACTGTGCAGGGGTACACAGTACACTAACTGTAAATGCTTCAAGCTGCCTGCCCATGGTATTAATAGGATCAGAAGAAGAACACCAGCACTTGTCTTCAGGTAGCTATAAGTGCAACTGTGCAGGGGTACACAGTACACTAACTGTAAATACTTCAAGCTTCCTGCCTGTGGTATTTAATAGGATCACTAGAAGCACACCAGCACTTGTCTTCAGGTAGCTATAGGTGCAACTGTGCAGAGTACACAGTACACTAACTGTAAATACTTCAATCTGCCTGCCTGTGGTATTAATAGGATCAAAAGAAGAACACGAGTACTTGTCTTCAGGTAACTATAGGTGCAACTGTGCAGGGTACACATTACACTAACTGTAAATACTTCAAGCTGCCTGCCTGTGGTATTAATAGGATCAAATAAAGAACACCAGCACTTGTCTTCAGGTAGCTGTAGGTGCAACTGTGCAGGGTTTCACAGTATACTAACTGTAAATACTTCAAGCTGCCTGCCTGTGGTATTAATAGGATCAGAAGAAGAACACCAACACTTGTCTTCAGGTAGCTATAGGTGCAACTGTGCAGGGGTACCAAGTACACTAACTGTAAATACTTCAAGCTGCCTGCCTGTGGTAATAATAGGATCAGAAGAAGAACAGCACTTGTTTTCAGGTAGCTATAGGTGCAACTGTGCAGGGTACACAGTACACTAACTGTAAATACTTCAACCTGCCTGCCTGTGGTATTAATAGGATCAGAAGAAAAACGCCAGCACCTGTCTTCAGGTAGCTATAGGTGCAACTGTGCAGGGTACACAGTACACTAACTGTAAATACTTCAAGCTGCCTGTCTGTGGTATTAATAGGATCAGAAGAAGAACAACAGCACTTGTCTTCAGGTAGCTATAGGTGCAACTGTGCAGGTGTACACAGTACACGTATGCCCCGTACACACAGTCGGATTTTCCGATGGAAAATGTCTGATCGGAGCGTGTTGTCGGAAATTCCGACCGTGTGTGGGCTCCATCGGACATTTTTCATCGGATTTTCCGACACACAAAGTTGGAGAGCAGGAGATAAAATTTTCCGACAACAAAATCCGATCGCGTCAATTCCGACCGTGTGTGGCCTGTTCCGACGCACAAAGTGCCACGCATGCTCAGAAGAAATTCCGACACGGAACAGCTCGTTCTGGTAAACTTAGCGTTCGCAATGGATACAGCACTTTCGTCACACTGCAGTGTTAAAAATGGTTTAATACAGCGCAATCTCTTCTTCTTTATAATGTGACAAGAATATAGTAGTTTTGCTGCTCATATTCACACAGACTTCTCACAAACTTATTTCGTTACTATTTATTGGGATTCCCTCAATATATTTTGATTTCTCACATCTGACAACATATTTTTTTTGTATTTTATTTTTTTTTTGGCTTTAATGTAGATTCCTGTTTTGTGTTTGTATTTTTTTGAAGGGTGTTATTTTTTTGGGGGGGATTTTGATTTGTACTCCCGAAAATGTTTGTGTGTGTTTTTAGTGACAAGTTCCCACAACACCATTGATATGTTGTTCTATTTAATCTGTAGGAGATTGTTTGGTGTTGTTGTCCCTTGTTAATTTCACATTTTATGGTAGAAATGTACCTGAATCGTCACCAACAAACTGTCCTTTTTGGCTGAAAACACACATAGGAGAGTATAATTTCCCCCAAAAAATGTTATTAAGGGCTCACAACTAAACAAAGAGGGAGGCAACGCTGGAGAAACAGCAGAAGTGGGTGAAGCCTTGGACCTCCAGGGCACACATCAACTATTTAAAAGCAAAATTGGTGGCCTGAGGAGTCCTTATCTAAGGGAGGGCAGTCTGGTCCAGAAGTCCCAGAGATCCGGAAAGCAGCAGATGACATCTGTGTCCCCAGGCTATGGTCATATGAGAGACTGCATCTTTTGTCAGACCAGACTGAACCCAAGGTCATCACTCTCTGGTCTTCCTTCCACGCTTCCTTCCACGCGGCGGCTCTGGTGGTGGAGTTGTGGCAGCAGGAGGAGGAGGATGGTCCAACTCAATCACGTCGGTCTTGGGTGTTAGTTCCCCACTCACCCCCTTACGTAGGACTTTATAAATAAGGTCCTCACAGAGCCTGCGTTGACCCTCCTGCATGTCCTGCAGTTTGGTGGCAGCCATGCAGGCAAAGGCCTCTTCAGGAGTGGGTAAGGCTCGTAGGGACGCCGAAGCCTCCTGAATCAGCCTGAACGCAGAATCTTGCACGGGACTCGGAGTCGTCTTCCTGGCTCTTTTGTATGGAAGGCGGAGGGGAGGAACCTGAGATTCAGTCAGGCTGCGACTGGTCCCAGGCTTCTCTTGGCTGACACTTAGCCCCCCCTCCTCCTGGCTGCCACTAATCCCCGCCTCCTCCTGACTGCCACATTCCACAGCCTCCTCCTGGCTGAGGTCTTCCTGTGTATGAAAAAGGGACATAGTTTTCGTTTTTTATTCATCAATCACACACAATTTTCACCTCCTGACTGTTGCAAATTGAATGTTAACAAATATAACAGACTATCCTTCTGAGCCCAGCAGTTTTCATTCTTGTCCCAAATTTGGGTGCCCACTACTGTCTATTGATATGTAAAACACTTTTTTCAATCAGCAATTAGTGATTAATAATAATATCTATAGTAAACATAATTTCTTTATTGCCCAGAAATCTGTAGAAGAATGCTATACCTGGCTCCAGCTGGGGTCCTCCACTTCTTCCTGGCTGGAAGGCCCAGGTTGGACATCGGAAGCCTCAGCTGGGGTGGAAGGAAGAGTGGAAGGAAGAGTAGAGAGGGATTCCCTGACTTCAGTGTGGTCTGACAGAAATCGCAGTCTCTCATAGTACCACAGCCTGGGGACATGAACGTCATCTGCTGCAGCTCCGGATCTCTGAGAATCTCTGACCTTCTTGCGCTCCCTCAGATAAGTGCTCCTCAGGCCACCAATTTTGGCTTTTAAATAGGGGATGGTTGCTGTGGGGACCACCGGCTTCACCAACTCCAGCAGTTTCTCCAGCACTGCCTGCCTCTTTTGTTTATGGTTATAGTGGGGGTGTCTCACTTGCCACAGACATGGCAGCTCCCTGTATTTGTCAATGAACAGGGGGAGGAAATTGTGGTCGTTGAAGCCATCCATTTTCTCTGCAAGACACAACACAAGACAAACCCTAATGTCAGGCCAAATTCCCCTAATCTTGTTACAATATAGGCTTCCATTTCGAAGCAGTATAGGCCCAAGTTTAGATCCTACCTTCATTATCACGATTGGCGCCTCCGATGCTCCTTCCTCCGCTCACAGATCGTACGTAAGACGCACGCGTGTTACGCTTTATACACACTGCGCATGCGTGTAACTCCGCCCTCCCCTGACGTTCTTTCTAGTCTATTCCCCGCCCCTTTTCATTCGGCGCAGTGGGGGAAGAGCACATGGCGGAGACACGGCAGGATTGTGCTAATTGTAGCAACGACGAGGAGGAGACACGGACACGTCCCGATCCAGAAGGAGATTTAAGGACTCAAATATGTCCTTTGGGGAGATGTTGGAAATGGTGGACATCCTGAAGAAGGCCGACTATGACGGAAAGTATGGACCTTACCCCAACTCCAATGTCAGAAAGGCCAAAATCATGGCGAAAGTGGTCAGGAGTCTGCACCGGAATTTCGGGGTACGACGATCGAAAGATCAGCTCAGCAACCGGTGGTCGGACCTCAAATTACGAGAACATGAGCAGTACAGAAAGATCCGGAGAGTGCTGCAAAAAAGTAAGTAGTTGTGCTGTGTTCCTATTCTTTATGTTTATTACGTTCGTGCTGCTCCATGTGCTTTTAGGAACTGTTGTACAGTTTAAAATGGCAACTTTCATGTTCATGGGCACATTATTTGTTCGTATCAAACATTTTTCTTTCCGACTCAAAAATACCATTGTTTAGGCCATATGCATTTGGCCACCATTTTTACGCCCTATACTTGTCTTAAAAAAATTGGGTTGTGTAGATGGCTTTGTTACTAGAATGAAATGCAAACTAGATTCTGTGTAAGGAGAGGACACTCAGCAGCTGTTTACACATCTGGACGCTGGAGCACTAGTGTGGGACCCCAGAACACCATTTTTATTAGGGGACCCACACAGGTGCTCCAGTGTATACTATAGGGGGGGGGTGCTACATCTGTGAAGCTTGTACCAAACAGGTAAAGTATTGAAGCTTGACAAAGGACACTGAAAATGCTACATTTTGGAACTCTGCTAAAATTGACAATTGTACCTCACTTCCAAGCAATGTTTCCTATTTCTAGTTCTGCCATCAAATATCTGTGTGCTAATTATACCATTTTGTTTGACATAGGGGATAAAAGACTCGGAGGACACCCCTCATCCGAGGAGACCAGAGCTCACCCCCCTCTGGAAGAAGGGGAAATCCCCCCAACCCAAGAAGAGCAGGAGGAGGAAGACGTGGTGGAACTAGTCACCACAACAGGTGAGTGTCTGCGACCACAGGCTCAGGTAAGAGATGGATGCCGGCATATTTTTGATACCTGTTTTTGTTTGGTTTCTCTCTTTTTAGGTGATCGTGATGTTGTGGATCCAGATCCTTTCACATTCAAAAGTGCCCAGATCCTGATCGGGGAGATCATGGGGTGTAATTTACAATTGGAAAACATCAAGAAAAACATCAATGATGTTATTCCAAAAAATAAAAACATCATTGATGTTTTGGGGCGAGTTTAAAACCCCTCCAAATCACTTTCTTCTTTTGTGTGCTACAATGTGCAAAATGTTTTTGTGATTTTTCACAAAGCCAAATTTGGAGGATGCACACAGTGTGTCAACATGTGCTATCTGCCATCACGGGAGATCAATGGACGCGTTTTGGGGGTGCAACCCCTTCCTCAATAATAATGTAGCAGTGAGGAAGGGCTTGCTCCCCCAAAACACGTCCCTTGATCCCCCGTGATGGCAGGTCGCACATGTTGACATTGGTAAATTGCTGTGCATCTTCCAAATTTGGCTTTTCCTGGGGTGACTTCACCCCATCTGAATGCAATATCAAACACAGTTCCTAAATACTCATGTCTGATATTGCCTTCAAGTTCTACAAAAAGTGACGTTTGTAAGTTCAAGATTTGTGTCTTTCTTGTTGGTTTTACACATGCCTGTTTTATCTAAAATGGACCTTTCTATTTTTGATAATGCTACCACAAAAATTGTTATACAACAAACATGTTGGTTTGTTTGAAAAACCTTTGGTAAATGCACATGTGATTGTGCAGGTATAAAAAAGTTTGTTAAGCAAGAATGTGTGGATTATTGTCTCAACGCTACTACACTTTTGGGGTGATGTCATTGGTGTTTTCAGAGAAAATGGGGGTTATTTACTAAGGGCAAATCCTCTTGGCAACTGCACTTGTAGTGAAATGTGTTTTTGCATTTAGTAAATAACAGCCAACAGTGCTTTGTATAATAAGGTTACACAATCACGACATTTTCTGGACTCAACACATTTCTGTCAGGGTCAGCTAAAACAAACACAAGCAGTAAATGTCCACAAAGATTTTCTTTTTTTTTATTATACAAAGGCTTCACAGATTTGCTGGCATATTGATAGCCCCCCTACCCGCAAAGAACTCCAGGTAGCGTAACCGGACATCACGGGCACTCAGGGAGGGCAAGCCAGGACGGCCGCTTTCAAGCGCCGTCAGTGTGGTTTCATGTATCATTCCGGCCTCAGACCCAACTGAGCCAGCATAGTTGGCCGAATGTTTCCTTAAAAAGTTATGGAGAATACAGCACGCCAGTATAATATGGTTCAGTTTATACTCCGCCATATGGATGGGTGTCATAAATAGGCGGAACCGGCCGGCCAGGATTCCAAATGTGTTCTCCACCACTCTTCGGGCTCTGGCCAGCCGGTAATTAAAAACCCTCTGTTCCGGGGTGAGGGTCCTCATCGGGAATGGCCGCATCAGGTGGTCCCCCAGCGCAAACGCTTCATCAGCAACGAACACGAATGGGAGTCCTTCCACATTGTCCTCTGGAGCTGGCAAGTCAAAGCTGCCATTCTAGAGACACCTGTAGAACTTCGTCTGGGCGATGACTCCACCATCGGACATCCGGCCATTCTTCCCCACGTCCACATACAAGAAGTCGTAATTAGCCGACACCACCGCCAACATCACTATACTATTGAACCCCTTATAGTTGAAATAGTACGACCCCGAGTTGGGTGGTGGGACGATGTGGACGTGTTTCCCATCAATTGCCCCTCCGCAGTTAGGAAAGTCCCACCGCTGGGCAAAGTGGGAGGCCACAGTCTGCCATTCCTGTGGCGTGGAAGGAAACTGTTGAGGGAAAAAATAAAACAATATTTTTGCTCAGAAACATGGCAAGCAGATTAGGCACAAACATTATGGGTCAACCTCCAGATAGCATTTATTAAGGGGAATTTAACAACGCCAAAGTATAAGGTACACCTATCATATTCCCCCCCCCCTCTCATTGGCCATTTCTAACATTATGGGGTGTGTGGAAATCTTGGACAGGTAACCCTCTTCATAACAAATTATAGAGAATGGGTATGACGGCGCTACCTCTAAGTTTTAAACAGGGACAGCCTAAAGTTAAGCGACTCAATGAACGTGGTTTATGGAATATTGCACACATAGAGAGAAGTTTTCCCCTTATATTAAGGATGTCACTTCAGCAGATGAATATGTGCAGCTGGATTTATGCTGCAGGTATATGACAAACACTCAGGTGTGGCACAGAAAATGATGTGGTCTTACAGCATCTAGTAGTGAGGCCAGAGGCTGTGTTACCTATAGTGCATTTATTAAACCATATATCATGTGCTAAATTCCTGTGTTGGATCCGTAGCCATATCAAGCATTAGAAAACACCCGGAAGTAGTGTATTGCAAATATAAATACCATACAACACATGCAAGTTAAATCTCCTTAATCAAAGACCATAAGTAAGGCCTGAGGCTTGCATGTATATACACAACTGCAAATAGTAACGTAACTAGAAATAATAACACAAAAATCACAGCAGTTATATCTCGGGCATATTATAACAGTCCCATATGTTGGCAATATCTTAAATAAATCCCCAATGGTGACTATGGTGCTACAACAATTTGTCTGGTGACTCTCGTGCTCCCCCTCTTGGTAGCCTACTCACCAGCTCCCAGAACCCCGCCGGGGGTATTACGCCTTTAATATAATATGCTGGGTTGTTTTCCTTGTTGCTTCCTCTGGTGGATGCTTATGATGTACTCAGCTCCCCACGTCTCACATAAGGGTAATGCGATTATGCTGGAAAACGAGTCGCTTGCCGCTATATTTTATGTTGGATGTTTCCTGGGCTTCTTACTCTGTAAATATGTCGCTTCCCCTCCTAAATAGACAAAAAAGAGCTTCCATGGTGTGATAAAGTTTAAAACTTTATTTAAAACTTACGTGCCCGTACAGCGACTTAGCACGTGGACAAAAATAGGTTCAAATAAGCAAACAGAAAAAATAATTTTAAATACCAAAAAGTAAATAAAAAAATAAATTAAAAAATAAATAAATAAATAAATAAAAAAATAAATAGTCTGCCATTCCTGTGGCGTGGAAGGAAACTGTTGAGAGAAAAAATAAAACAATATTTTTGCTCAGAAACATGGCAAGCAGATTAGGCACAAACATTATGGGTCAACCTCCAGATAGCATTTATTAAGGGGAATTTAACAACGCCAAAGTATAAGGTACACCTATCATATTCCCCCCCCCCCCTCTCATTGGCCATTTCTAACATTATGGGGTGTGTGGAAATCTTGGACAGGTAACCCTCTTCACTTCATTGAGAGATGAATGCCTAAATAATGGGTATTACTTGGAACAGCCCCTCCTTAGTTACACTACTGGCAGCCCACTGGACAGGTAAGAAGTGTCATAATACCAAGATATAAATACACACTGTACACATTTGAGGACATTTGGACATTCTGCTATTACCTATCAAGATAATAATAGAATACAAAAACTTTAAACAGTACCATTTGAAAGTATACAGGCAGGCCCTTGCACTACATGCTTTGGGGAATTCATCCATATATCTGAGCACAAAAGAGATGGGTATAGTGTGTATGGGTTTTGCAAAGTCAGCAGATAGAGGATTGAGGATAGATAGAGAATTGGGATCAGCTGAGTTAGCAGTTGGGGGAGGGAGGGTTACTAAAAATTATTTGGGGACACCACAAAAAAAAGCCTCTGGCACTCTGCCTGAATTTAAAGAAAAAATAACATTTCAAAACATTTTAGGGGCTGTTTGGGGTAAAGCACTACTATGGAGCTGATAAAATACATTGTTAAGTGACTGCATGAGGTGAATATAGGGCCACCATGCTGGGGAGGTTATTGAAGGGCAAATATGTATGAAGGACCTAAAATAATAATTACATAAAAATCCTGCATGCATGAGGACAAAGGGGACATTCACAGCATATTCCAATCATGGTAATTAGGGAATGAGGAAAGAAATACAATATATTAGCAAACATTCAATACAATAAAATGTGATATTAAAGGATAAATCTTACCTTCATATACTCCTTCTGTAGGACCTGGATGATGGCAGAACAGGTCTCTGGTATAATGATCCCCAGAGCCTGGGGGGAGATGCCTGTCGAGAACTTCAAGTCCTGCAGGCTTCTCCCTGTCGCCAAATACCGCAGGGTAGCGACCAACCTCTGCTTCGGAGTGATGGCTTGCCTCATGCAGGTATCCTGCCTGCTAATATAAGGGGTCAGCGAAGCCAACAGACGGTGTAACACGGGGTCCGTCATCCTGAGAAAGTTCCTGAAATCATCAGGATTATTCTCACGGATCTCACGGAGCAAAGGCATATGAGAGAACTAGTCACGCTGAAGCAACCAATTCTTGGTCCATGAACTCCTCCCCACCCTGTTCATGGACTGGACTTGTGTCAAGGTCAGGACCCCAACACCAAGCCCCCGCACAGCACGAACTCTACGAGGAGTACGCATACGCAACATGGCTAGAAAACGGTCGGCTGCTCAGAACGAAGTAACAGAACGCACTGAAGAACAGCAAGGCCTGTGAAGAGCGACCTGAAAAACAGCAACGAACGAACAAGAATACAATGACTAATTAAAGTCACGCGGAACTTGCTGCACGCACTGAAGAGCAGATACAAACCCACAAGCACAAACTGAACGGCAGAAAACGATCTGAAAGCCACAAGTCTGAAAAAGCGCGAATCGTCTCTCACCAAACTTTTACTAACACGAGATTAGCAAAAGGAGCCCAAATGGTGCCGCGCTTGGTTCTGAACCAGCCTTTTCTAGTCTCATCGTACATGGTGTACGTGACCGCGTGGTTGACGATCGGAAATTCCGACAACTTTGTGCGACCGTGTGTACGCAAAACAAGTTTGAGCCAACATCTGTCGGAAAAAATCCTAGGATTTTGTTGTCGGAATGTCCGAACAAAGTCCGACCGTGTGTACGGGGCATAACTGTAAATATGTCAAGCTGCCTGCCTGTGGTATTAATAGGATCAGAAGAAGCACAACAGCACTTGTCTCCAGGTAGCTATAAGTGCAACTGTGCAGGGTACACAGTACACTAACTGTAAATACTTCAACCTGCCTGCCTGTGGTATTAATATGATCAGAAGAAGAACACCAGCACTTGTCTTCAGGTAGCTATAGGTGCAACTGTGCAGGGTACACAGTACACTAACTATAAATACTTCAACCTGCCTGCCTATGGTATGTATAGGATCAGAAGAAGAGCAACAGTACTTGTCTTCAGGTAGCTATAGGTGCAACTGTGCAAGGTAAACAGTACACTAACTGTAAATACTGTAAAAACACCTGCCTGCCTGTTAGTATATTAGAAAGAGAATAACAGGAACGGATCTAGCTAAACTGAATACAGTATATATATATATATATATATATATATATATATATATACACACAATACACTGTAAGTGCAGCTAATTGACTCGCCTGCCTACTCTATCTAACGTAAATCAAATGACACTGTCTCTCTCTCTGTCTAATTCTCTGCGCCACCGCAACACACTACACAAGGCCGCCACACAGGCGGCCTTATATAGTGTGGGGCGTGTGCTAATTGGCCAAAGCCACCCTGGTTTGGGCAATTACGGCCCTCTGTGCAGACGGCGCTGTGATTGGCCAGTGCATGCTTGGCCAATCATCAGCCAGCAATGCACTGCGATGCCGCAGAGAATTATGGGCAGTGACGCACCACTCAAATTTGCCGTGAACGGCCCATAACGTTTGCAATCCGGCGAACAGTCGAACACACAATGTTCGAGTCGAACATGGGTTCGACTCGAACTCGAAGCTCATCCCTAGTGGTGAGGTGGTTAACAAGCGAATTGAGGAAGGTGGCCTGTTTCACGTTAGGGCAATAAATATTTGCCAGAGTGATCGGTCTGTTGTATAGAGAACCTTTCACAAAAAGGAATCCCCCCTCGGTGTCAGCAAGCATATCAGTAATATTTATTGGGGAGTGTTTGGAGATAAGGATGGACACCCCTTTATTTTTGCCTTGGCTGTTGGTAGCATGATGAGCTTTCGGGAAATGATGGTTGATCAATTTGGGAATTTGGTTGGGTCGAAAATGGGTTTCTTGTATAAGCACAATATTGGCTTTCATCTTTTTCATTAGTAGTAGCAGTTGAATGCACTTTTCTGGGATATTCAGTTCTTGAGCATTGATCGAGACCAACTTCAGGGTTTTAGGTATATCTTTAGGTTGTCTGGTATCCATTAGGAAAGCAATGGTGGGATCAGTGAGGCACACAATATGTTCAGATATTTTTTGAGCAATGGGTTTTCATGGAGGAAGGGGGAGAGGAAAGAAAGGAAAGAAGAGAGAGAAAAAAAGAAAAAGAGGGACAGGTAAGAACCTGCTAGCCTGTCTGAAGGAGACTCAAAGGGATTCCGGATAAAGTCAGCTGTTAGGGGTATAGCTACTTACAAGGTATTAGTGTGTTAGTGCTATCCGCTGCGGGAGTGCGTGGCCCGTATATAGAAATCAAAGATAGCTGTAGTCTTCAGGGGGACAGGAGTTTGGAAGGAGACTATGTAGCCGGAGCAAAGTGAGATCAAGATTTAGTGGTAATTAGGTGGGAGCTTATATGTGTAGGCAAAGGGAGTAATGAGACTCTGATTGGGGTCCGTACCTATTATATCATGAGATTAAACATTTACGCCCTACATGTTAGAGGTGAGGGTGGAATGTAGTAAGTCAATCACAATGTATTAAAAAAACAACTCTAACGTGTTAAAATATCAATAATAAGAACTTCGAGCAGTATCGAACCAGTATCAGCCTGTCTGAGGCAAAATTGTAGGAGAGGCATAATAATGATATGCCCCTAGGAGGAACCAGGAACAGTGGCAAGCTCCTTAGGGTTTCAAAAGGACCCCGTCATGAGATGGATGGGTCAGTTTGAAATGTGTGACATATGATTTTTTTTTTTGCAAAAATCGCTGAACTCGCGGATGATGATCATAGTAGCTAAACTAAAATCACTGCCATTGTGTTGACTGTTTAGTTAAAGCAGAAGGACACTGTAACCTGTTCCTTGCTGTTGGATCGATATACTACGTCATGTATACAAAGGGTCAGACTCATGACATCTTCTCTAAGTGATCTACAGGAGCAGTTTCACATATCACAGCCAATGTTCAGTGGGTTGCAGAGACATATCATGGTAACAAACCAGTGCTGGGAAGCCTCTTCGCGAGTGCCATTAATGGTATCATAGATATGACTGTTTGGAGAGCCCTGGGTAAATATCAAAGGTTGCAGGGGTAAAAAAACAGAGGGGGGAACCCCCATATTAAGCAAATACTTATGAAAAAGTTGAGTCATACTATGTCATACTTGAGTCATACTATGTTACAGGAGAAACTGTGGTATATAGCAATGGTATGAGAGGTAAGTGATATAACATTATGTCTTTTAGCCAAAGGGTGAGGTATGTTGCATTATGAATGGTGTTCATTTTAAAAAACCTTGTATATAAATGAGACAACTGCTCCATTGCATGTGAGTGCTTTAAATGCACAAAGGTTGGGAGAATGTAAAAAAAGTTTTTTAACTGATAACAAGTAAACTTAGCTGTGTCATTGGACCATGTGCGATCTGAGTGCTTAGAAGTCCTGTCTGGATATTCAATGGACTGGAGAGGAGGTAGGGCTTGGACCAAAAAGTGGTCAACGTCCTCTCAGAGTGTGCGGGCCATGATGTGGAGATCTGCGACGTCTGTGTCTGGGGGACTGGGTGTCCATTGTGTCCTGCGACCTGTGGTGCCTAAAAAGTTCCGTACCAATCTGGAACCGCCACTAGTGGGATGCCTAGGCTTTTGCAGAAGTTGGTGAGGTCCTCAGGGACTTTCAGCAAGGCAGTCTTGCCAGCTAGGGATGCTGAAAGGTAAAAAGGAAATTTCCATCTGTAGTGCGCACCTTGGGCTCTTAGGACCTCTAGGATGCTGTAGGGTGATATTGGATAGATCTTGAAAGATTTTTATATTGATAGGAGATCTGTATCCTGTTACAGGCTTTTCTGAGGACGTCTTCTTTAAGACGTGAGGCAGTATACAATGTCCCAGGGTGGGTCAGTGTCTCTGCCCCTCGGGCGTAATGCTCGATGGATTCTCTCCATTTCAATCACTGTGTCCAGAGGTCTGTCTAGGAGATCGTTAAATATGGCAGAGACCGCATGTTGTATTTGGTCTTGTTCCACAGACTCAGGGATGCCTCAGACTCTGAGGTTGTTTCTGCGACCTCGATTATCGAGATCCTTCATGTGCCTGTGTAGCTCTCTCAGATGGAGTGTGTGGGAGTCTTGCATTGTGTGTAGCTGCTGGATCTGTGTCTTATGCTGGAATGTGACAGTTTCTACCTCTTGTACTCTGTCAGCTACAGTATAGTGTGGATATCTTGTTAGAGGTCATAAATGGCCGCTGAGAAAGCAGCAGACAATGATTCCTTTATGTCTGCTACTACACTATGTAGATCGTGCAGACTGGGAGGTACCTGGTGAGCTGTGTTAGGTTGCAGGCTGGTATCTCTCACAGTGTCAGTGGCGCGTTGCTGTGGTGTGGGCGCTGTCTGTGTAGCTCCCTGTGTGCTTGGGGGAGAAGAAGAAGCCACCATGTTGGATGTCTGTGTCCGGAATATCACCATAATCTGGTAGCTCAGCTGTGTGCCCTGGGTGTTCTGATTCCACGGGGAGCGAGAGCCAGAGGCAGGGCTGTTTCGGGAGTTTCTCCCCATGTCGAGTTAGTGCAGGGTCTCTGGTAAAGCTCCTCAGATGTCCCGCTGTCGGCCGGGAGCTCTGGGTTTAGGCAGCCATGCTCGTCTGTGGTCAGACCACACCCCCATCTTGTAATTGAATGTTATTAAAAATTACCTTTCCTTTTCAATCTACAGCCACTGTAATTGTGGTGAGTTAAAACCACAGGGGGGACCTTGAGTGGAGAGTGAACAAGTCTTGCTTTTTGATTGCTGGGTTGCATTTTTGGGGCTTTTCCTTTTAGCTTTTAATCACCCTTTCTGTCACTTTTTAAATAGCTTCTTTTTTTTTTTCTTCTTCTTCTTTGGTTCCTTCAGACTACCAATTAAGGGGAGTGGTTAATTGCTCACAGGTGCTTGAGGCCTATATAACTTTGTGTAGGACTCATACTGAGCCTGCTCATTTGTGAGGCTGTTGGAACTCTGTCCAAGTGGAACTGGTCTAAGTGGTGAGTTAAAACCAGAGTTTAAAACAGGAGGTTATAACAGGGGTCATAGTACCTGTGTAGTGTGAGTACCTAAGTGTTGTCTGAGTGTGTGGATCATTAGTACTTGTGTATTGTGTACTGTATACTTGTGTATTGCGAGTGCACGTAGGTCTGTGAGTACCTGTGTATTGTCTTGTTGTGTACCTGTGTATTGTCTTGAGTATTAGTGCCAGGAAGCTAGCTGTTAGGTAATTTGAACAGGGTAAAATCCCCAATCCTCACTAAATTTAATAGGTACGATGCCCGGCAGGTGTGGAGAGGCGACTCTTTGTACATCTTGCTGCATGTATGCGTTCCTTCATCATCTGATTGAGGGCGAATACTGCTGTGCAAAATGTAAGCACATTGTTTCCCTGGAAGCCAAGGTTCTGAATCTGGGGAAGCAACTGTCAGCACTGAGAAGTCCCTCCATACTAAAGGTGAGCCAGGAACGTACACGGCAGGTGCCGTCAGGGGCCAGCACAGAGGCAGGTGGAGACAAAGAGGTGTAGGCACTAGCAAAGAGTAGATGGGTGACAGTCAGGAAGGGTAGAGGGGGAAGTGCCAGGGAGGTCGATCCAGGACTGGAGCATCCCAATAAGTACGCTCCATTGAATGACATTGGTGAAACCAGTCAGGGACCAGCACTGCTGGAGCTGAGGGACTCTCCTAGCTGCCGGGGGAAGAACTCCTCCAGTGAGAGTGGGGGGGCAGCGAAAGGAAAGGAAAGACAGATTCTGGTGGTAGGGGACTCAATTCTTAGAAGGACAGAGAGGGCAATCTGTAACCAAGACCTGAAGCGACGAACAGTATGTTGTCTACTAGGCGCTCAGGTTCGGCACATCAGGGATCTTGTGGACAGATTACTGGGAGGGGCTGGGGAAGACCCAGCTGTCATGGTGCACGTTGGCACCAATGACAAAGTCAGAGGCAGATGGAGTGTCCTAAAGAACGATTTTAGGGACTTACAGTACCTGACCGCGAGATTGTGTTTCCAGCGCGATACCATCGCGCTGGTTCTCGGCGACAGGGTACTGTGCATGTCACGCTGGCTCACTCATCGGGAAAGGAAAACTTTGTTTTCCTTCCCCGATGAGTGACAGGCAGTGCTGACAGCTGTCTGGTATAAATCCTGAGGTGGGAACACCGCGCCAAATTTTAAATGAAGAAACCGGCGTGGGTTCCCCCCCCAGGGGCATACCAGGCCCTTGGGTCTGGTATGGATTGTAAGGGGAACCCCCTACGCCGAAAAATCGGCGTGGGGGTCCCCCCAAAATCCATACCAGACCCTTATCCGAGCACGCAGCCCGGCCGGCCAGGAAAGGGGGTTGGGACGAGCGAGTGCCCCCCCCCTCCTGAGCCGTACCAGGCTGCATGCCCTCAACATGGGGGGGTGGGTGCCTTGGGGGAGGGGGGCGCCCTGCGGGGCCCCCCCACCCCAAAGCACCTTGTCCCCATGTTGATGAGGACAAGGGCCTCTTCCAGACAACCCTGGCCGTTGGTTGTCTGGGTCTGCAGGCGGGGGGCTTATCGGAATCCGGTAGCCCCCTTTAAAAGGGGGCCCCCAGATCCCGGCCCCCCACCCTGTGTGAATGAGTATGGGGTACATGGTACCCCTACCCATTCACCTAGGAAAAAGTGCCAATAAAAAAAACACAGTACACAGGTTTTAAGAATAATTTATTAGTCAGCTCCGGGATCTTCTTCCGACTTTGGGGGGTCTCCTTCCGACTTCTCCCGGTGTTCGGCCTCTTCTCCCGGGCCACGCCGCTATCTTCTTCCAGCTCTATTGCCAGCGAGGGACCCGGTCTGCTGCCGCTGTCTCGCCGCCGCTGTCTCGCCGCTTCTTCTCTTCTTCTCTTCTTCCCCGATGTTGACACGACGCTCTCTCCAGCTCGAATGCTGTGTGCGAGCATCGGAGCCATTTATATAGGCGGTGACCCCGCCCCCTTACGACGTCATGGTCCCAGCATGTGCAGGGACTCTGGGGTCACGCCCCCTTATGACGCCAGAGTCCCTGCGCATGCTGGGACCATGACGTCGTAAGGGGGCGGGGTCACCGCCTATATAAATGGCTCCGATGCTCGCACACAGCATTCGAGCTGGAGAGAGCGTCGTGTCAATATCGGGGAAGAAGAGAAGAAGAGAAGAAGCGGCGAGACAGCGGCGGCGAGACAGCGGCGGCGAGACAGCGGCGGCGAGACAGCGGCAGCGAGACAGCGGCAGCAGACCGGGCCCCTCGCTGGCAATAGAGCTGGAAGAAGATAGCGGCGAGGCCCGGGAGAAGAGGCCGAACACCGGGAGAAGTTGGAAGGAGACCCCCCAAAGTCGGAAGAAGATCCCGGAGCTGACTAATAAATTATTCTTAAAACCTGTGTACTGTGTTTTTTTTTTATTGGCACTTTTTCCTAGGTGAATGGGTAGGGGTACCATGTACCCCATACTCATTCACACAGGGTGGGGGGCCGGGATCTGGGGGCCCCCTTTTAAAGGGGGCTCCCGGATTCCGATAAGCCCCCCGCCCGCAGACCCCGACAACCAACGGCCAGGGTTGTCGGGAAGAGGCCCTTGTCCTCATCAACATGGGAACAAGGTGCTTTGGGGTGGGGGGGCCCCGCAGGGCGCCCCCCTCCCCCAAGGCACCCACCCCCCATGTTGAGGGCATGTGGCATGGTACAGCTCAGGAGAGGGGGCGCTCGCTCGTCCCCATCCCCCTTCCTGGCCGGCCAGGCTGCGTGCTCGGATAAGGGTCTGGTATGGATTTTGGGGGGACCCCCACGCCGATTTTTCGGCGTAGGGGGTTCCCCTTACAATCCATACCAGACCCAAGGGCCTGGTATGCCCCTGGGGGGGGAACCTACGCCGTTTTTTTCATTTAAAATTTGGCGCGGTGTTCCCACCTCAGGATTCATACCAGACAGCTGTCAGCACTGCCTGTCACTCATCGCGGAAGGAAAACAAAGTTCTCCTTTCCCAACGAGTGAGCCATCTCGGAGCTAAATTGAGGAAAAGGACCTCCAAGGTAGTATTCTCAGGAATACTACCGGTACATCGAGCCACACCAGAAAGGCAGAGGGAGATTAGGGAAGTAAACAAGTGGCTGAAGAGCTGATGTAGTAAGGAGGGGTTTGGGTTCCTGGAGGACTGGGCCGACTTCTCAGCCGATAACTGGTACTATAAAAGGGACAGACTGCACCTAAATGAGGAGGGTGCAGATCTGCTAGGAATGAAGATGCCCAAAAAGTTAGAGGGGTTTTTAAACTAGGCTATGGGGGGGAGGGTCCAGAGGTAGAGATAGTCAGCGCGGAAGATATTCCAGAGGGTAGTATTGGGGGTATTAGTGGTATGTTATCCAAAGCACAAAAACACAAGGTAAGTATAGTAGCAAGTCCTAGTTGCAATCTCGAAACACCCAATACAAGGACAATATGCGACCGGTCTAAACTATGTGGCATGTTCACCAATGCCAGGAGCATGGCGGACAAGATGATTGAACTAGAGATACTGTTGTACAAGGAGGATTTGGATTCTGTGGGAATTTCAGAGAAATAGTAGTATTAGTAAGATGACCTGGACTTCATATGAATTAAATGAATTTAATATAATTCATATGAAGTCCAGGTTATCTTACTAATACTACTATTTTGTTATTTTATATATTTTTAGCTTTCTTGGCTATACTTAAATCCTGCGATTTTTGTATTTAATCATTGTACCGTGAATTTTTTCTGCGCACTATTGAGTGCTCCTTCTTGCATATAATCAGGGTATGTAATTGAGGCTTAGTTCCCTTTATTAATGAATGAATATATGAATATTTATATGCTAATTTTCATTTTCTAGGCGCCTTTTAATTCCCCTGTAGCCAAATACTGGGCTGAGTGTGACTACCATTCTCAGTGCTCTGGTGGTGTCCACCTTGTGTCCTGGAATTCCTGCATGGTATGTTCTGGGTGTGGGGACTGGGAGGCCGGAGACATGGTTGGACAGTATTTTGACCGCTTTGCGATGTGACAGTTTGCCTTAATGATGTAAGATCTATGGATTTAATGATATACTCTCCTTTCTTTTGTTTCAGTGTTTTTACTCTTTGTGTTAATCTATGTATTCCCCTGATGAAGCCAATGTTTTGGCGAAACTAGTTGGGAACAAGTGACCAACGATCACGCTCCAACATCATTGGTGACAGTCATTATTTGAATTGTACTTGAGCTTTTGTGTTTTTGTAATTTTCTGCATATGTATGTCTAATGTACTTTTTTTTAGCTCTTTTGATATGACTAAAATAAAAAAAGATATTTTTACAACAAAATTGTTCTATTTAATTGGTGGCACCGCAATAATCCCATCCCCTCCTTTTTCCTATTGAAACTTTATAAAGAATGCATCAAGAAATGTAAGGGTGCAATTAGGACAGCTAAGATAGAACATGAAAAACACATAGCGGAGGAGAGCAAAAAAAATCCCAAGAAAGGGAGGACAGACCATATTGGCCCCATAAAGAATGAGGAAGGACATCTGGTTACAAAGGATGGGGAGATGGCGAAGGTATTGAATTTATTCTTCTCCTCAGTCTTCACGAGTGAATCGGGGGGCTTCAGTAACCAAAACTGCAGTGTTTATCCTCATGACACAACACAGGAAGCACCTCCATGGTTAACAGAGGACAGAATTAAAATTAGACTTGAGAAACTTAACATTAATAAATCACCGGGACCAGATGGCTTGCATCCGAGGGTACTTAGGGAACTCAGTCAAGTGATTGCCAGACCGTTGTTCCTAATTTTTACAGACAGTCTACTGACTGGAATGGTACCAGCTGATTGGAGAAAAGCCAATGTAGCACCAATATTTAAAAAGGGCCCAAAATACATCCCTGGGAATTACAGAGCATTTAGCCTAACATCAATAGTATGTAAACTCTTGGAGGGGATGATAAGGGACTATATACATGATTTTAGTAATCAGAACGGTATCATTCGCAGTAATCAGCATGGATTCATGAAGAATCATTCTTGCCAAACCAATCTACTAACATTCTATGAGGAGGTGAGTTGCCATCTAGATAAAGGAAGGCCCGTAGACGTGGTATATCTGCATTTTGCAAAAGCATTTGACACAGTTCCCCATAAAGGTTTACTGTACAAAATAAGGTCCGTTGGCAAGGACCATAGGGTGAGTACATGGATTGAAAACTGGCTACAAGGGCGAGTTCAGAGGGTGGTGATAAATGGGGAGTACTCGGAATGGTCAGGGGTGGGTAGTGGGGTTCCCCAGGGTTCTGTGCTGGGACCAATCCTATTTAATTTGTTCATAAACGACCTGGAGAATGGGATAAACAGTTCAATCTCTGTATTTGCAGATGATACTAAGCTAAGCAGGGCAATAACTTCTCCGCAGGATGTGGAAACCTTGCAAAAAGATCTGAACAAATTAATGGGGTGGGCAACCACATGGCAAATGAGGTTCAATGTAGAAAAATGTAAAATAATGCATTTGGGTGGCAAAAATATGAATGCAATCTATACACTAGGGGGAGAACCTCTGGGGGAATCTAGGATGGAAAAGGACCTGGGGGTCCTAGTAGATGATAGGCTCAGCAATGGCATGCAATGCCAAGCTGCTGCTAACAAAGCAAACAGAATATTGGCATGCATTAAAAATGGGATCAACTCCAGAGAAAAAACGATAATTCTCCCACTCTACAATACTCTGGTCCGGCCGCACCTGGAGTATGCTGTCCAGTTCTGGGCACTAGTCCTCAGGAAGGATGTACTGGAAATGGAGCGAGTACAAAGAAGGGCAACAAAGCTAATAAAGGGTCTGGAGGATCTTAGTTATGAGGAAAGGTTGCGAGCACTGAACTTATTCTCTCTGGAGAAGAGACGCTTGAGAGGGGATATGATTTCGATATACAAATACCGTACTGTTAAAATACCGTACTGGTATCAGAATGCTATTGTCTTCGCCAGCAACTTGTCCAGACTATTGAGGCTCACTTGGAAGAACTGTCCATATGGTTAAGATCCATACTACGTATAGGGGGAATATCCTTCCCCCTTCCCTCCACTACATATATTATAAAAATGGAACATGAATATTTGAAGATATTCATGTTCCATTTTTATAATATATGTTAGATTTTAAGGAAAGGGATTAGAAGTAGAGTGTGTAAAAAAAAAATGTGTATATATATATATATATATATATATATATATATATATATATATATATATATACATATATATGTATATATACAGTGGGGATGGAAAGTATTCAGACCCCCTTTAATTTTTCACTCTTTGTTATATTGCAGCCATTTACTAAAATCATTTAAGTTCATTTTTTTTCCCTCATTAATGTACACACAGCACCCCATATTGACAGAAAAACACAGAATTGTTGACATGTTTGCAGATTTATTAAAAAAGAAAAACTGAAATATCAAATGGTCCTAAGTATTCAGACCCTTTGCCCAGTATTTAGTAGAAGCACCCTTTAGTTCTAATACAGCCATGAGTCATTTTGGGAAAGATGCAACAAGTTTTTCACACCTGGATTTGGGGATTCTCTGCCATTTCTCCTTGCAGATCCTCTCCAGTTCTGTCAGGTTGGATGGTAAACGTTGGTGGACAGCCATTTTTAGGTCTCTCCAGAGATGCTCAATTGGGTTTAAGTCAGGGCTCTGGCTGGGCCATTCAAGAACAGTCACGGAGTTGTTGTGAAGCCACACCTTGGTTATTTTAGCTGTGTGATTAGGGTCATTGTCTTGTTGGAAGGTAAACCTCTGGCCCAGTCTGAGGTCCTGAGCACTCTGGAGAAGGTTTTTGTCCAGGATATCCCTGTACTTGGCTGCATTCATCTTTCCCTCGATTGCAACCAGTCGTCCTGTCCCTGCAGCTGAAAAACACCCCCACAGCATGATGCTGCCATCACCATGCTTCACTGTTGAGAC
The DNA here is from genome assembly GCF_042186555.1 of Aquarana catesbeiana. Lineage (NCBI taxonomy): Eukaryota > Metazoa > Chordata > Amphibia > Anura > Ranidae > Aquarana > Aquarana catesbeiana. The sequence continues at coordinate 80,385,468 of NC_133332.1, read as the reverse complement.
TGCATTGGACAGGTGATGAGCAGTGCCTGGTTTTCTCCACACATACCGCTTAGAATTAAGGCCAAAAAGTTCTGTCTTGGTCTCATCAGACCAGAGAATCTTATTTCTCACCATCTTGAGGTCCTTCAGGTGTTTTTTAGAAAACTCCATGCGGGCTTTCATGTGTCTTGCACTGCGGAGAGGCTTCCGTTGGGCCACTCTGTCATAAAGCCCTGACTGGTGGAGGGCTGCAGTGATGGTTGACTTTCTACAACTTTCTCCCATCTCCCGACTGCATCTCTGGAGCTCAGCCACAGTGATCTTTGGGTTCTTCTTCACCTCTCTCACCAAGGCTCTTCTCCCCAGATAGTTTGGCCGGACGGCCAGCTCTAGGAAGAGTTCTGGTTGTCCCAAACGTCTTCTATTTAAGGACTATGGAGGCCACTGTGCTTTTAGGAACCTTAATTGCAGCAGAATTTTTTTGTAACCTTGGCCAGATCTGTGCCTTGCCACAATTCTGTCTCTGAGCTCTTCAGGCAGCTCCTTTGACCTCATGATTCTAATTTGCTCTGACAATGCACTGTGAGCTGTAAGGTCTTATATAGACAGTTGTGTGGCTTTCCTAATCAAGTCCAATCAGTATAATCAAACACAGCTGGACTCAAATGAAGGTGTAGAACCATCTCAAGGATGATCAGAAGAAATGGACAGCACCTGAGTTAAATATGAGTGTCACAGCAAAGGGTCTGAATATTTAGGACCATGTGATATATATATATATATATATATATATATATATATATATATATATATATATAGTATATATTTCATTTTCCATAATACATATGTTGAGTTTTGATACCAGTAAGGTCCCACATAGACTGAAATCTGCAGATTTAAAAAGATTACAAACATTCAAAATGAAAATGACATGTTAAAGCTTATATGAGGTTTTAGTGATTGGGTTTAGACCTGTTTTAAGCTAGTGGAATTGTGTTTTTCACTTTTTTTCAGTGCCAAAGACCGCAACAGTTAACTGGCCCAGCATTGAAAACTGATGTAATTTATGTAATATCTCATTTCAGCTAATGTCTTTTTATTATTCCACCTCTAAACTGTTTATCCTGGTACATTGCGTCTTCATCCGAAAAGTCATTCAACAATCACTTTCTAACTAGAAACTGAGACTCCCCAACCATCAGAAACTCCTCCAGGTATAAGTTTTGACAGAAAATGTAACACTTCAAAGAAACCTACTATATTGCTGGTGGCTATTTGTAGATATATTGTAGGAACTTTATGAAATTGTACCATTTATGATCATATTCTATGTGCATGTCTTTACAAGCCAGCTGCCTCTGCTAAATCCAGATCTGCAAATAAGAAAACATGTTGTGTGTCTGTCCAATATAGCTCAGCATACATTTCCTTTGCTAATTTTGATGCACTGAAGCATTATTATACCATGGGTTGCAAATAAGGGTATCCAAGTTATACAAGCAAACTATAGAATTGCAATTCAAATCAAAGTCAGCGAGTAGTAATAAATTATTATGCACTTATCTATAGTATCTTCTGCCAAAAAGAGGTTGATTTACTACAACTGGAGAGTGCACAGCTTTAGGCCTTGGCCCCCCCTGGCCTGACCACCAACATTCCCCACTTGGAGTTCTACTGAATCTGCCCACTGACCATCCCACCATATCCTTCAGTGCACCCACTTTTATTTTAACACTCGTACAACTTAAAGAGGAGCTCTAGGCTCCTCCAAAAAATGTAAAGTCAGCAGCTATAAACACTGTAGCCGCTGACTTCTAATATAAGGACACTTTCCTGTCCAGAGATCCAGTGATGTCCTCACCAGAGCCGATTCTTCAATTCAAATCTTTTCTACTGTGCATGCACGAGCCATGAGGTAAGTATGATTTTTTTTTTTTTTAAATCCCAAACTTCTCTTTTAAAAGTGTATTTCAAATCATCAGTGCTTGCATCAACACTTTGCAGGTATTTCAAAGAGTTGGTCCAACACAACAAAGAGACATTGTATTCAACAAAGAGACTGCCCAATCCAGAAAAGAGATATCCCCATATATTCAGCTAAGAGATGGCCCAATCCAGCTAAGAGACATCCCAATCCAGCAAAGAGACAGTCCAATCCAGCAAAGAGACATCCCTAATATATTCAGCATAGAGACAGCCCAAATCAGCAAAGAGACAGCCCAATCAAGCAAAGAGACTGCTCAATCCAGCAGAGACATCCCCATATATACAGCAAAGAGACATCCTCATATAGCTATTGTTAAAAAAGGTGGCACATTCACCACACAGCCAGGTCCTTCTAGCAGCACCTCCACACCTTTCAGATGGAAGACCCCCTTCCTGCGCACACAGCCATCCCAGTCAGATGAATCCCCCAGAAGGAGCCTGGATTTAAACCTGGGACAACATGAACAGGGTTGTCCCAGGTTGCAGCATTTGAATAGCGGCATTCCATCCTTTCATTCACCTATTGCCACACAACCAGGATGGAGGCAGAAAGGAGACTCTGGGCACCGCGATCTGCAGGCTGTAGCAATTAAAAAAAAAAACTTTCCCTAGCCAAGCACACTGTTTCTTTAATTTCATAGTAATATCCTGTGCCAGGACTGTCATGTACTTATCTGGCACAGGATATTACTACACCAGCACCCGAAAGTGAAGAAACAGTGTGCTTGGATAGGGAAAGTTTTTTTTTATTTAATTGCTACAGCCTGGAGATGGCGGTGCCCAGAGTCTCCTCTCTGCCTCCAGGGTGTGTAAACTTTTTATATCCACTGTACATAACCTATAATTTTTATATGCACTGTTCAATTGACTAAAAATGTATTATTATTATTGTTAATATAAGGAATAAAATATATACAAGACCAGTATTCATTGCATTTAAATAAAAGTAAACCCAAAGAACAACATTCATAACTTATAGTACTTCATCAGATTATAGTTTCATGCTATTAATGCACTTTGCAATTTGTCATATCAAATAATTATAGCTTTCACTAGTATACAAGCATACATTTAATGGGCTAAATTTCAGAATCGGTAATGCACAGGAAAAGAAAGGAAACCAAGAGATTTTTCAAGTTAAACTGTAACTAATACTTTTTTTTCATGTGTGTTGTGACATGTTCCATACAGTTCATCCATGCCCTGAGCACTTTCTTCATTCCAGTCGTTTCATGGCAAAAAAAAAAAAAACATGACCCCCTTCAAGTATAACTCACAATGAAACCAGCTGCCTTTCACTGTCATATAAAAGGGAATGTCAATGAGTTATTGACTATTTGTTGATCTGGGCTGAGAAACGTAGGCAGTTCCTGTGGTCTTTCCATACATAATGGAGAATTCCCATGGATCCTACACGCAGAAGAAGACCAGCATCTACATTATTTGCAGAAAATGGAATATTATCTTTACTCTCTGCCTTCTTTTTCAGTGTACAGGTAGGAAGAATAGAAACCTTGACATAATCTGCATCTTTCATACTTTACTAGAAATTGTCAGCATGCAATTTATATATGAACTAGCAGGTTATGTGTTCCTTCGTTGTGGAGAACTGTGGAGTATATGACATACAGCACAACGTTGAAAGTGGAACAATGTGAAGCATGTAACCACTACAAAGTAAATAAAAGGGGATAGTCCAGAGTATGACATGTACATCAGAGTATATAGAGTTAGATGATTTAGAGAATATAGAATATAATAAAAATCAGTGTCTGTATATAAAACACACATCAACTAAACTGTGCCATGTGAAAGGGTGTGGTTATCCCTCAACCTCACTTCCTAAATTTCTCCTTTAGTATAACTGGGATTGGATATGACTCAAAGAATCATATTACTTTGTGTTATTATGCGTGAGCTTATCTTTAAAAGAAAGAAAAAAATGAAAATATCAAAAGTAACAAAACAAGTTGTTTTTAAAAATGTTCCTATTATATATGGATAATATTATCATTGAATTAAATAGTAATAATATTTTTATCTTAAATAACTATTTTAGTAACACTTTCATTATCTTTATCAATAACCAGAGGTAACAATACTAGGTCTTAGACATGATTTATATTTATATATATGTATAAGCAAATAATCTGACATTCATTAAACATTCACTGCAGGTGAATCTTCCTGGTGCATGTGTTTTAAATGACAGTGATTGATATGCCAACAGTGGATGTTTGGTGAATGTCACTTTCACTGCTTTAGAAATATGTCCCATGGTGTTCCTATTGCTCTGTAACCACTAAACAAAAAATAATGCACTTTTTTTATAATATATCACGAATACTAAATATTTGGAGCTGTTTAAAGTTGAAGTTACGTTGTTGTTTTTTTGAAGAAAAATAAGGCTTCATTCATGTCTTTCACCTCATTCCTCATTCATTCATTCTTGTCACCTCATCCCATGCTCGCCTTCAGGACTTCTCCAGAGCCTCCCCCATCCTCTGGAATGCTCTACCCCAATCCGTCCGATTTTCTCCTACTTTATCCACTTTCAGACGATCCCTGAAAACTCATCTCTTTAGAGAAGCCTATCTGGCCCCAACCTAACAGCTGTACATTTATCTTCTCAATCAGCACATCACCCACAGTTATTACCTCTTGTATCTCTTGACCTTCCCTCTTAGATTGTAAGCTCTAAGGAGCAAGGCCCTCTGATTCCTACTGTATCAAAGTGTATTGTATTTGTACTGTCTACCCTCAAGTTGTAAAGCGCTACGTAAACTGTTGGCGCTATATAAATACTGTATAATAATAATAATAATAATTCATACATAAGTGGTAAATAAAAGCCTAATGCTATCACTGCATTAGCAACCACTGAGATTGCAGGTCCCTTTAATATGGGATTTGCCCATTAATTCACCATTTTTATATTGTTTGTTACATTAGTGTATGCTACTCTCAGCAAGCACAGAATAGCTGTATATGATAAATCTATACTGAGGGCAGAGGGGACCCTACTTCCTTATGCACATGGAGTGGCTTTGTTTGGACTGCATGCTGTTTGCCCCAAAAATACATACCAGACCTATATCCTCGATTAAGGTTCGGTATAGAGGTCAAGGCTGACCCCATAAAAAACAACCATATTCCAAATACCAAATACAATTTGGATTTGTTATGGATTTTAAGGGGAAACCAGATGCAAAAATTAAAAAATAAGTGACCCCCCATCCAAAATCCACCTCATACTGTTATCCAAGCATGCAGCCTGGCAGGCCAGTAAGGGGTGGTCCAGGACACATGCTCTCAATAATGGAAGAGTACCTTGCAGGGAAGGAAAAATAGCCAGCTTTTTCTAGGCTTTTTAATGGATGAACCCTTGAAACAATGTTCAGGTCTCAAGGAACCCCTCCTGAAAATTATTATATTTACAGCTCGTGATGCATAAGCAAGATGGGTCCCTTACACTAGGAGTTAGTAGAAGGAACACCCTGTTACACTGGTGGTCACTGAGAAAGAAACCCCCTCTACAATGATGGCCACTGAAATGCCCCCATAGACTGGAGGTCAGCGGAAAGAATGTTTCCCGCACAGACAGACAGACAGGTCATTGTTGTCAGTGGTAACTTACCTGAGAAATGAGAGGAAAAGCTCTATCGGACCTTAAGGCAAGAGATTTCTGCATCGTTGATCACCGCTTAAGGAAATTTTAGCAACCACTGTAACCCTAGTTAAGAAAGGCCACTTTAAATCGTAAGGCCCTTAAAATTCTGGTATTCTAAGGACTTAAAATAACAAACATATATTACTCCCATTCTGTCCAGGTTCTGTTTCTATGGGATATACAGTATCTCACAAAAGTGAGTACACCCCTCACGTTTTTGTAAATATTTTATTATACTTTTTCATATGACAACACTGAAGAAATTACACTTTGCTATAATGTAAAGTAGTGAGTGTATAGCTTGTGTAACAGTGTAAATTTGCTGTCCCCTCAAAATAACTCAATACACAGCCATTAATGTCTAAACCGCTGGTAACAAAAGTGAGTACACCCCTAAGTGAAAATGTCCTAATTGGGCCCAATTAGCCATTTTCCCTTCCCATTGTCATGTGACTTGTTAGTGTTACAAGGTCTTAGGTGTGAATGGGGAGCGGGTGTGTTAAATTTGGTGTTATCGCTCACTCTGTCATACTGATCACTGGAAGTTCAGCATGGCACTTCATGGCAAAGAACTCTCTGAGGATCTGAAAAAAAGAATTGTTTCTCTACATAAAGATGGCCTAGGCTATAAGAAGATTGCCAAGACCCTGAAACTAAGCTGCAGCATGGTGGCCAGAACCATACATCGCCATGGTCGCCCAAAGAAGTTGAGTGTACGTGTTTAGCATAATATCTAGAGTTTGTCTTTGGGAAATAGACGTATGAGTGCTGCCAGCATTGCTGCAGAGGTTAAAGGGGTGGCGGGTCAGTCTGTCAGTGCTCAGACCATACGCTGCACACTGCATCAAATTGGTCTGCATGGCTGTCATCCCAGAAGGAAGCCTCTTCTAAAGATAATGCAAAAGAAAGCCTGCAAACAGTTTGCTGAAGACAAGCAGACTAAGGACATGGATTACTGGATCCATGTCCTGTGGTCTGATGAGACCAAGATAAACTTATTTGGTTCAGATGGTGTCAAGCGTGTGTGGCGACAACCAGGTGAGGAGTACGAAGACAAGTGTGTTATGCCTACAGTCAAGCATGTTGGTGGGAGTTCCATGGTCTGGGGCTACATGAGTGCTGCCGGCACTGGGGAGCTACAGTTCATTGAGGGAACCATGAATGCCAACATGTTCTATGACATATTGAAGCAGGGCATGATCCCCTCCCTTCAGAGACTGGGCCACATGGCAGTATTCCAACATGATAACGACCCCAAACACACCTCCAAGACAACCACTGCTTTGCTAAAGAAGCTGAGGGTAAAGGTGATGGACCGGCCAAGCATGTCTCCAGACCTAAACCCTATTGAGCAACTGCGGGGCATCATCAAACGGAAGGTGGTGGAGCGCAAGGTCTCTAACATCAACCAGCTCAGTGAAGTCATCATGTACACTCACTACTTTACATTGTAGCAAAGTGTATTTTCTTCAGTGTTGTCACATAAAAAGATTTAATAAAATATTTACAAAAATGTAAGGGGTGTACTCTTGTGAGCTACTGTATACAGTACCTTTAAAAAGTATTCACGTCCCTTGAAATTTTCCACATTTTGTCATGTTACAACCAAAAATATATATGTATTTTATTGGGATTTTATGTGATAGACCTAAACAAAGTGGCACATAATTGTGAAGTGGAAGGAAAATGTGTGGGGTGCATTTGTATTCAGCCCCCTTTTACTCTGATACCCCTAACTAAAATCTTGTCGAACCAATTGCCTTCAGAAAAAACCTAATTAGTAAATAGAGTCCACCTGTGTGTAATTTAGTCTCAGTATAAATACAGCTGTGCTGTGAAGTCCTCAGGGGTTTATTAGAGAACCTTAGTGAACAAACAACATCATGAAGGCCAAGGAACACACCAGATAGGTAACAGACAGATAACATTGTGTAAAAAAATATTCCAAGCTTTGAACATTTCACGGAGCACTGTTCAATCCATCATCTGAAAATGGAAAGAGTATGTCACAACTACAAACCTATCAAGACATGGCAGTCTGCCTACACTGATAGGCCAGGCAAGGAGAGCATTAATCAGAGAAGCAGCCAAGAGGCTCATGGTAACTCTGGAGGAGCTGCAGAGATCCACGGCTTAGGTGGGAGAATCTGTCAAAAGAACAACTATTATGCCCCGTACACGCGGTTGGACATTGATCGGACATTCCTACAACAAAATTCATGGATTTTTTCAGACGGATGTTGGCTCAAACTTGTCTTGCATACACACGGTCACACAAAGTTTTCGGAAAATCCGATCGTTCTGAACGTGGTGATGTAAAACACGTATGTCGGGACTATAAACGGGGCAGTAGCCAATAACTTTCATCTCTTAATTTTTTCTGAGCATGCGTGGCACTTTGTGCGTTGGATTTGTGTACACACGATCGGAATTTCCGACAACGGATTTTGTTGTCGGAAAATTTTATAGCAAGCTCTCAAACTTTGTGTGTCGGAAATTCCGATGGAAAATGTGTGATGGAGACCACACACGGTCGGAATTTCCGACAACAAGGTCCTATCACACATTTTCCGTCGGAAGATCCGACCGTGTGTACAGGGCATAAGTCGTGCATTCCACAAATCTGGCCTTTATGGAAGAGTGGCAAGAAGAAAGCCATTGTTAAAAGAAAGCCATAAGAAGTCCTGTTTGCAGTTTGCAAGAAGCCATGTGGGAACACAGCAAACATGTGGAAGAAGGTGCTTTGGTCAGATAAGACCAAAATTAAACTTTTTGGCCTAAAAGCAAAACGCTATGTGTGGCGGAAAACTACCACTGCACATCACCCTGAACACACCATCCCCACCGTAAGACATGGTGGTGGCAGCATCATGTTGTGGGGATGCTTTTACTCAGCAGGGAAGAAGGAAGAAAGGACCAGCATGGAAGCTGGTCAGATTTGATGGAAAGATGGATGGAGCCAAATACAAGTCAATCTTAGAAGAAAACCTGTTAGAGTCTGCAAAAGACTGGAGACTGGGGCAGAGGTTCACCTTCCAGCAGGACAACGACCCTAAACATACAGCCAGAGCTACAATGGGATGGTTTAGATCAAAGCATATTAATGTGTTAGAATGACCCAGTCAAGGTCCAGGTCTAGAATTTGTGGCAAGACTTGAAAATTGCTGTTCACAGACACTCTGGATACAAATGCACACCACACTTTTCACATATTTATTTGTAAAAAAATTTGAAAATTTTTTATCATTTTCCTTCCACTTCACAATTATGTGCCACTTTATGTTGGCCTAACAATGAAATCCCTATAAAATAAATTTACATTTTTGGTTGTAACAAAATGTGGAAAATTTTAACGGGTATGAATACTTTTTCAAGGCACTGTAAATTGATGTCTAGATAGATAGATAGATACTGTAGATAGATAGGCCTGGTTCGCAGTATCCGCTCTAAAACATCCCAAAGGTGTTCTATCGAGTTGAGGTCAGGAGTAGGGATGAGCCGAACACCCCCCGGTTCGGTTCGCACCAGAACCTGCGAACGGACCGAAAGTTCACACAAACGTTAGAACCCCATTGACGTCTATGGGACTCGAACGTTCGAAATCAAAAGTGCTCATTTTAAAGGCTAATTTGCATGGTATTGTCCTAAAAAGGGTTTGGGGACCCTGGCAAAAAAAACACGTTTAAAAACGGCCGTTTTTTCGGGAGCAGTGATTTTAATGATGCTTAAAGTAAAAAAAAAAAAAGTGAAATATTCCTTTAAATATCGTACCTGAGGGGTGTCTATAGTATGCCTGTAAAGTGACGCGTGTTTCCCGTGTTTAGAACAGTCCCTGCACCAAATGTCATTTTTAAAGGAAAAAATCTAATTTAAAACTGCTTGCGGGTTTAATGTAATGTCGGGTCCTGGCAATATGGATGAAAATCAGTGAGACAAACGGCATGGGTACCCCCCAGTCCATTACCAGGCCCTTTGGGTCTTGTATGGATATTAAGGGGAACCCCGCACCCAAATTAAAATAAGGAAAGGTGTGGGGCCACCAGGCCCTATATACTCTGAACAGCAGTATACAGGCTGTAGGTTTGTTGTTAAGTAGAATCTCTTTGTAATTTTGAACGGGTACATTTTTAACGTGTTTAGCTCCAGCCAAAAAATCTTTTTTAAGCTTTTTGGAAAACATAGGGAAGGGTTATCACCCCTGTGACATTTGTTTTGCTGTCTTTCCTCCTCTTCAGAAGATTTCACCTCACTTTTTGTCCCAATGGATTGGAAAGCATCAGTGGAAAGGAGAAATGTTTTTCCCATATTAACTCTTACAGGAGAGAATTTCCCTTCCTAGGGGTAGATTTATTCTCACTTCCTGTTGTCTCCTTCCGTTTGCAAGTAGGAGTCGTTTGTAAGTTAGTTGTTTGAAAGTAGGGTCCTGCCCTATATACTCAGCAGAAATTTGGGCCTTAGGTGTTGCTGTGGCCACAACACTGTAAGCCCTCACAGGGCTCTGCTGTGAAATATTAGATCAAGAATTGTAATTACATGCCCCTGTTGAACAGGAGCTGAAAAATTAGGCCTTAGGCACTGGTGCTGGTGCCACAACACTGCAACCCCTCACAGACACTCTAGTTGGAATGCAGGAACGAGCCCTGCTGCAAAGTATTGCATCAAAAATTGTAATTACACGCCCCTGTTAAACAAGGGCTGAAAAATTGGGCCTTAGGCACTGGTGCTGGTGCCACAACACTGCAACCCCTCACAGACACTCTAGTTGGAATGCAGGAACGAGCCCTGCTGCAAAGTATTACATCAAAAATCGTAATTACACGCCCCTGTTAAACAGGGGCTGAAAAATTGTGCCTTAGGCACTGGTGGTGGCACCCAGAACCAAAAATGTTCTTACAAGCTATCAGCGTGATGATTGAGGAGGAAGAGGATAATTACTCAGGGATAGTCACTCAGCATCAGCATAGGCAGTCTTTGAAGGGATCTGAGATTTCAAAAAAAATTATTCGGTTACATCAGCATCAGGTGCTTGGTAGCTGGTGGTGATCCAAGACTCATTCATTTTTATGAAGGTCAGTTGATCGACCGAGTCAGTGGACAGACGCACCCTGTGATCGGTTACCACGCCTCCAGCAGCACTGAATGTGCGTTCCGAAAGAACGCTGGATGCAGGACAGGCCAGTAGCTCAATTGCATACTGTGCAAGCTCTGGCCAGTGATCCATCCTCAAGACCCAGTAACCCAGAGGATTTTCGGTGGGAAAGGTGTCCAAGTCTGATCTTGCCCCTAGGTATTCCTGCACCATGTAAAACAGACGCTGGCGATGGTTGCTGGAACCGATCATACCTTGGGGCTGCGGACCAAAAAATTGTCTGAACGCATCGGTCAGACGGCCAGCTTCTCCACCGCTCCTTCTTTGACTGACCGAAGCCTCAGCAACACGTTGTCCAGAAACAGGAGTTTGTAACCTCCCAGTCTCTGGGAACGCGTTGCACAGACCTTTCTGCAAGGCCTCCCGAAGATGTTTCATCCTCTGCTCCCTCTGCGATGGCAAGATAAGGTCCGCAACCTTACCCTTGTAACGTGGATCAAGGAGGGTTGCCAGCCAGTATTGGTCCTTCTCCTTGATACCACGAATACGAGGATCCTTACGCAGGCTTTGCAGGATCAGGGAGGCCATGCAGCATAGGTTTGCTGAGGCATTCGGTCCGGAGTCCTCTGGGTCACTAAGGACGACATGGTCCGCAGCCACCTCCTCCCAGCCACGTACAAGTCCATGTGTTTCTTGGGACTGATCCCTTAAAGATTGCTGCTGATGCTGAGTGCTAGGCTCCACCTCCATACTGACACAATCTTCCTCCTCCTCCTCCTCCTCTTCCTCCTCGTCCTCTTCCTGTGTGATCGGCGGGCACGCAGGAACACTGTCTGGATAAAGGGGGCCTTGAGAGCTAAGGAAGTCCTCCTCTTCCTGCCTCTGTTCTGCCTCAAGTGCCCTGTCCATTATTCCACGCAGCGTGTGCTCCAACAGGTGGACAAGGGGGACAGTGTCACTGATGCATGCACTGTCACTGCTCACCATCCTCGTGGCCTCCTCAAATGGTGACAGGACAGTGCATGCATCCCTGATCATGGCCCACTGGCGTGGGGAAAAAAAAACAAGCTCCCCTGACCCTGTCCTGGTGCCATAGTCACACAGGTACTCATTGATGGCCCTCTGCTGCGTGTGCAGCCGCTGCAGCATGGCCAACGTTGAGTTCCACCTGGTGGGCATGTCACAGATTAGGCGGTTCTTGGGCAGGTTAAACTCCTTTTGGAGGTCCGTCAGCCGAGCACTGGCATTATATGACCGGCGGAAATGCACACAGACTTTCCTGGCCTGCCTCAGGACATCCTGTAAGCCCGGGTACCTGCCCAAGAACCGCTGCACCACCAAGTTAAGGACGTGAGCCAAACAGGGCACATGGGTCATTTGTCCCTGTCAGAGGGCAGAGAGGAGGTTGGTGCCATTGTCGCAAACCACCATTCCTGCCTTAAGTTGGCGTGGCGTCAACCACCTCTGAACCTGCCCCTGCAGAGCTGACAGAACCTCTGCCCCAGTGTGGCTCCTGTCCCCCAAGCACACCAGCTCAAGCACCGCATGGCATCTTTTGGCCTGCGTACTTGCGTAGCCCCTTGAACGACTACGGAGCACCGCTGGTTCCGAGGAAGAGGCCATGGAGGAAGAAGAAGAGGAGGGGGTGGAGGAGAGAGGTGTGTCACAATCATTAGCATTTTGGAGGCGTGGTGGCGGAACAACCTCCAACACTACTGCACCTTGTCCTGCATCCTTCCCAGCTGCCAACAGAATCACCCAATGCGCCGTGAAACTTAGGTAACGTCCCTGTCCATGCCTGCTGGACCATGAGTCAGCGGTAATATGCACCTTACCGCTGACCGCCCTGTCCAGCGAGGCATGGACATTGCCTTCCACATGCTGGTAGAGAGCCGGAATCGCCTTCCGTGAGAAAAAGTGGCGTTTGGGTACCTGCCACTGAGGAACCGCACATTCCACAAACTCACGGAAGGGGGCAGAGTCTACCAACTGAAAAGGCAGCAGTTGAAGTGCTAGCAATTTTGCCAAGCTAGCATTCAACCGTTGGGCATGTGGATGGCTGGGAGCAAACTTCTTTCGGCGGTGCAGCAGCTGGGGCAGGGAAATTTGCCTGGTACAATCTGACGTCGGTGTACCAAAATCAGATTGCCCACAAGTACGTGGCTGTGACACACCTAATTCTACACCTTCATTCCTCTCAGAGAGGACTGAAGGTCTAGTGGGGTTGGAAATCTCAGCTGATGAGGAGCAAGCAGAGGTCCTCTTTGTTCTTTGGTGTGGGTCTTTTAGATACGCTTGCCAACGAACTGCATGGCAGGTCAACATATGTCTGGTCAAGCATGTGGTACCCAAGCGGGAGATGTTTTGGCCACGCGAGATACGCTTGAGACATATGTTGCAAATAGCAGCGGTGCGATCTGATGCACTCGTCTCAAAAAAGGCCCACACCAAAGAACTTTTTGAATAACGCGCAGAGACTGCAGCGCCCTGCACATGTGGAGCTTTGGGGTGTGATGCAGTCAATGTGCTGCCCTTAGACTGGCCCCTGGAGGGCATCCTGCCTCGTTGGTGATGTGCCGCCTCCTCCTCCTCCTCCTCCTCCTCCTCTCTCCTATCAGGCACCCACGTTGAGTCAGTGACCTCATCATCCCCTCCCTCCTCATCACTGGAGCAAACCTGGCAGTATGCTGCAGCAGGGGGAGCATGACTGCCAGATTGCTGTCCTTCTTGGGCACCCCCTCTGTCCGTGCTCGTGTTACTGCCTTCATTGAGCTCAGTATCATCATCAGAGCCTTCCAAACGCTGGGCATCCTCCTGGAGCATGTACCCAACACTGTGGTCAAACAGTTCGAGGGACTCCTCAGGAGGACATGGTGGGGCTAGGGAAGGAGTCACTGATGACATTGAGCCGAGGGAAGAGGCCGCTGCTTTGCCAGACAAAGTACCCTGGGCATGGGTGAGAGAGGATGAGGAGGATGAGGACGGCTTGGTCATCCACTCGACCAAGTCTTTTGCATGTTGCGGCTCAACATGGCCAGCTACCGAAAAAAAAAATGTACTGATACTGCAGCTAGCAAAATCAACTGCCTGCTTGTAGTATGAGAACACCACCAACCTTCTACAGGTAGCTTTAGCTGAACACTGTGAGGTGGACGCACCCCACTAACTTGTAGGTTTAGCTGAACACTGTGAGCAGGACGCACCCCACTAACTTGTAGGTTTAGCAGAACACTGTGAGCAGGACGCACTGCACTAACTGTAAATAGTCTAGCTGCCTGACTGTGGTACTAATAGGATCAAAAGAACATCAGTAATTTTCTTTAAAATACTGTAACAAGACAAGCCTGCCTGTCAGTAAGAAGATAACAGGAACGGATCTAGCTGAACACTGTGAGCAGGACGCACCCCACTAGCTTGTAGGTTTAGCTGAACACTGTGAGGTGGACGCACCCCACTAACTTGTAGGTTTAGCTGAACACTGTGAGCAGGACGCACCCCACTAACTTGTAGGTTTAGCAGAACACTGTGAGCAGGACGCACTGCACTAACTGTAAATAGTCTAGCTGCCTGACTGTGGTACTAATAGGATCAAAAGAACACCAGCAATTTTCTTCAGGTAGCTGTATTTACTGTAACAAGACAAGCCTGCCTGTCAGTAAGAAGATAACAGGAACGGATCTAGCTGAACACTGTGAGCAGGATGCACCCCACTAGCTTGTAGGTTTAGCTGAACACTGTGAGGTGGACGCACCCCACTAACTTGTAGGTTTAGCTGAACACTGTGAGCAGGACGCACCCCACTAACTTGTAGGTTTAGCAGAACACTGTGAGCAGGACGCACTGCACTAACTGTAAATAGTCTAGCTGCCTGACTGTGGTACTAATAGGATCAAAAGAACACCAGCAATTTTCTTCAGGTAGCTGTATTTACTGTAACAAGACAAGCCTGCCTGTCAGTAAGAAGATAACAGAAACGGATCTAGCTGAACACTGTGAGCAGGACGCACCCCACTAGCTTGTAGGTTTAGCTGAACACTGTGAGGTGGACGCACCCCACTAACTTGTAGGTTTAGCTGAACACTGTGAGCAGGACGCACCCCACTAACTTGTAGGTTTAGCAGAACACTGTGAGCAGGACGCACTGCACTAACTGTAAATAGTCTAGCTGCCTGACTGTGGTACTAATAGGATCAAAAGAACACCAGCAATTTTCTTCAGGTAGCTGTATTTACTGTAACAAGACAAGCCGTCCTGTTAGTAAGAAGATAACAGAAACGGATCTAGCTGAACACTGTGAGCAGGACGCACCCCACTAGCTTGTAGGTTTAGCTGAACACTGTGAGGTGGACGCACCCCACTAACTTGTAGGTTTAGCTGAACACTGTGAGCAGGATGCACCCCACTAACTTGTAGGTTTAGCAGAACACTGTGAGCAGGACGCACTGCACTAACTGTAAATAGTCTAGCTGCCTGACTGTGGTACTAATAGGATCAAAAGAACACCAGCAATTTTCTTCAGGTAGCTGTATTTACTGTAACAAGACAAGCCTGCCTGTTAGTAAGAAGATAACAGAAACGGATCTAGCTGAACACTGTGAGCAGGACGCACCCCACTAGCTTGTAGGTTTAGCTGAACACTGTGAGGTGGACGCACCCCACTAACTTGTAGGTTTAGCTGAACACTGTGAGCAGGACGCACCCCACTTACTTGTAGGTTTAGCAGAACACTGTGGGCAGGACGCACTGCACTAACTGTAAATAGTCTAGCTGCCTGACTGTGGTACTAATAGGATCAAAAGAACACCAGTAATTTTCTTTAAAATACTGTAACAAGACAAGCCTGCCTGTCAGTAAGAAGATAACAGGAACGGATCTAGCTGAACACTGTGAGCAGGACGCACTGCACTAAATGTAAATAGTCTAGCTGCCTGACTGTGGTACTAATAGGATCAAAAGAACACCAGTAATTTTCTTCAAAATACTGTAACAAGACAAGCCTGCCTGTCAGTAGGAATATAACAGGAACGGATCTAGCTGAACACTGTGAGCAGGACGCACTGCACTAAATGTAAATAGTCTAGAAGATAACAGGAACGGATCTAGCTAAACTGAATACAGTCTATATATATATATATGCAACACCTGCGATGCATATATATACACAATACACTTTAAGTGCAGCTAACTGACTGACTGTCCTGCCTAATCTAGCTAACTCAAATGAAATGACACTGTCTCTCTCTCTCTCTCTAAGCACACCGGAACACACTGCACAGGGCCGCCGTGCAGGCAGCCTTATATAGTGTGGGGCGTGTACTAAATCCCCTGAGCCATAATTGGCCAAAGCCTCCTTGGCTTTGGCCAATTATGGCTCTCTGTTAAGGCGGCGCTGTGATTGGCCAAGCATGCGGGTCATAGTGCATGCTTGGCCAATCATCAGCAAGCAATGCACTGCGATGCCGCAGTGAATTATGGGCCGTGACGCGCCACACGAATTTGGCGCGAACGGCCCATATCGTTCGCAATTCGGCGAACGATCGAACAGCCGATGTTCGAGTCGAACATGGGTTCGACTCGAACACGAAGCTCATCCCTAGTCAGGAGTCTGTGCAGGCCAGTGAAGTTCCTCCACCCCAAACTCGCTCATCCGTGTCTTTATGGACCTTGCTCCCACAAAAAAGGGAGAATGTCTTGGTATGCTGACACTATCTTGGTATGCTGACACATTAAGAGTTCCCTTCATTGGAACTAAAAGGCCAAGCCCAACCCCTGAAAAACAACCCCACACCATAATCCACCCTCCACCAAATTATTTGGATCAGCGCACAAAGCAAGGTCCATAAAGACATGGATGAGCGAGTTTGGGGTGGAGAAACTTGACTGACCTGACCTCAACTTGATAGAACACCTTTGGGATGAATTAGAGCGGAGACTGTGAGCCAGGCTTTTTTCTCCAACATCAATACCTGACCTCACAAATGCGCTTCTAAAAGAATGGTCGAAAATTCCCATAGACACACTCCTAAAATTTGTGGATAGCCTTCCCAGAAGAGCTGAAGCTATTATAGCTGTAAAGGGTGGGCCAACTCAATATTGAACCCCACAGACTAAGACTGGGATGCTAATTATATATAAAGGGCTCAAAAGGACATTATTAAACCAATGACTAATAAAAGAATGGGCTGACCAGGCTGAAACAGTCATTTTACAGATATAATTGATGCAAGTTGGTGAAAAAGATATACAAGTTGAGGATACCTAAGGTTATTATCTGCATATTGGATTGGGATGCTGTTTTCTCTGCCCATGATTTGTTCACACATGATTGTTTGATTGGAACAAGATATTTGAAGGAGATGTACCATTGAAATGAGGATTTCCCCATAGATAATACGTGCTTGATGGTCACGCTGTGGCCGAGGTGATCTGGTGAGCGCATTTTATTTCTCACTGCGGGTGAAGCACCTTTATAATCAAGATTTTGAAGCACTCTTGCACTTTATTATTCACGGTGTTGGATTTACACAAGAAGATTTGATCATATATGTATATTATGGACATTTTTGATGGTTACAATATTGTGCACTTTATTCATTAAGTTTACACTGTATATTCTTTTATTAGTCATTGGTTAAATAATGTCCTTTTGCACCCTTTATATATAATTATCATTATATATATATATACATATTTGTCTTGTACTCCTTTGATGAAATAAAATTTGATTTTATACATTCACCTGGTTTCCGACTTCACCTTACTGTTGCTGATTGGAGCCTCCTTGTCACACAAGGTAAATGCACAAAATCAGCTCTAGCCCATTTTAATATCCAATTGGGTTCTAGTACCATGACCTTTGATGTTAGATTATTGATTCTTTATTTCTATCTGTGTTCCCAGTGAGGAGATTTCACCTTACGCTTTCGGGGTCTGAGACCACACAAGATGTTTGCAGGATCTCTCAAAAAATGGACAAACTGTAATACAAAAGAAAAAGATTAACTGACAATCGAATGCTTCCAGGCTCTACTAAAAAAGTGTTTTTATATTTCTAAATGCACCTTTATCCACTGTCCTAGGGACCACAGTGAGGGGAGATCTCCCTAGCTCCCTAGTACACTGTCATGTAAAACTGAAAAAGGATTCTAACCATTACCTACTCTATGAAAAACTTGCAAAAAAGGTTTGCCTGCTACTTTTATTTTCTCTAGTATAGTCTGGATAAGTTAGAAACTCTGTCACATTTTTATTGCTGTATGTGTCCACACTGGTGCGGGATAGGAAGTGGTTTGAAATATCCCCAATGAGGACAAAGACAGCAAATAAAAAAAAAAAAAAAAAAAAACATTTTAATACAGGAAGCATGACATTTTCATTGACTTCTTTTGACATCTCCTCCCAGGTACCTCCATGCCTCTCATTTCTCATCCCGCTGTACAATTAAAAGACTTAGGGAAAATTTCCTTAAAGAACAGTATAACCAAAGACAAAACTTTTTTCTTTTCATTTTGGTTAGAGTAGAGGAGGGTTAAAACTGATTTCTTTTTTTTTTTTTTTCGATAAGCATCTGTTTCTCATAAGGAAGTTTTCCCTTAATTTCCTGTGTTGGAGACCCGACAGGATGTGAAAGGATAATATTCCAATGTGAGAGAAATCCCCTCTTAGAGAAGTCTCAAGGGAACAAGTGACCCCCATAGGCAGATTTTCCCTGTGTTCTTGTTGTAGTGGCAACTCAAAATTTCCTTCCAAACTTCCTGGTGACACCGTTGATTGTTAATGAGAGCATATGGCCCAGTATGGTTCAAGATGGTAGTGGAACACTCATCTACCACTTTTCCTGGCCTGCTAGACTACATGCTCAGAAAGGGAACTGGTATGAATTTTTGGGGGGACATCACACCTCTTTTCCTTGTTTTTTGTGCAAGGTTCCTCCTTGAAATCTATATCAGAGCCAAAAGACCTGCTATAGAATTCACAGGCAGGGCAGAGCATCCCCACATATATTATTCAATGAAGTTTTGCATTTTTATTGTTTTATGTTAGACATCACTAAAATTTCTGCTCCCCAGTTTGAGCAGAGAGTTTGACAAAAGTTATTAAAGTTTGTGTACCAAACCTGAATCCCTCTGAGATCAATGGGAGCTAAAAGTTAAAAAAACTTAATTGCCCTTTCCTAAGATAACATGCAAGGGGTTGTCAAACATGGGCATGGGGAAAGAACATCACTGGTTAATGTACCAATGCAGTGGGGGTCATTTACTATAGCGCTATGGCGCTAATTCACGCAAATTGCCACAAATTAGCGCTAATTCGCGGCAATTAACGCAAATTAGCGCTAGTAGCGCTAATTCGCACTAAAACGGTATTCACTATAGCGCTGGTGAGAAAAGTCTCCCAAAATCGAATTTACTTTAGCTCCCTGAAACTAAATAGTGCCCAAACCCTTACTCTGCTAAAACCTAGAGAATTGCACATGGAAATAATGTTTAGAGCATGATATAATTGCCTAAATGGTACTGAAATATGCGGTATAATATTTAAAGATATATTTAAAGATAATCTGCTTTTAAACTGTGTGAAAAAGTGATTTCTACACTGAAATATCTTTCAAAGTCTGAAAAGTGAAAAATTCCCCGTTTTGGACAACTAGGTGCCAACACAACTGAGCATGCTCAGACCTGAAAATAACTCTCATTTTAACTCCAGTGTCTTTTTTACACGGAGCTATAGTAAATACCAAAATGAGAGCTAATTAGAGAACATTTTTTGGGAGTTAAAATCTGCTCTAATTTAGTCCAAATGAAGTTTCAGCCATTGATTCTAATGGAACAATTCTAACTTTCACAAAAAAACTTTTAATGTTGAGATGAAATGTATCTTTCTGTGAAATAAATTTTCCTTTGCAACATTATTGCTTCTACTTAAAATATTTTGATTTTAAGAATGCTACAATGTGGAATGTTTTGATGTTTTGGTAAAATATATTTTTCTCTGTCACTTTCACTTGTTACTCTTCATCTCACAACAATCTTTACCCCAAACTCACACAGGTGTCTTTACAATCCACAAACAATACCATTGCTGATGCAAATTTAAAATGAATCACAATTTTTTGTGCTTTTTATTATTTCCAAATATTCATAATTTGAGCCCAAAAATTGTGATATGTGTACCAACATCAGAAATCAAAATGTAATTCCCAAAAATTTGAGGGTAATATTCTACTCTCACCCACAAAAAAACACCAAATATCACAGAATAAATCAAGAAGAATAACTCTTAAATAATGTAATTCCATCACCTGTATGTCCATAGAAATGCAGTATTTATGTGTTTTTATGTGTATTTATGTGTAGTTATGTGAAGGAGGGTCTCACATGTGGCAGCTCCGTGGCTTAGAGGTTAGAACTTCTGCTTAGTATCTCTGAGGGTCTGAGTTCAAATCCCAACCATGTTACTTCATGTAGAGAAGTTGTCTCATCTCCCAGGTCCTATAATTATGTCTAAATGTAGTATTTATGTGTAGGAGGGTTCCACCACCATTGTAAGTCTTTTCCAGATACACTATATAGCCAAAAGTATTGGGACGCCTGCTTTTACACACACATGAACTTTAATGGCAGCCCAGTCTTAGTCCGTAGGGTTAAAATTTGATTTGGCCCACCCTTTGCAGCTAGAACAGCTTCTGGGAAGGCTGTCCACAAGGTTTAGTGTGCCTATGGGAATGTTTGATCATTCTTCCAGAAGTGCATTTGTGAGGCCAGGCACTGATGTTGGATGAGAAGGCCTGGCTCGCAGTCTCTACTCTAATTCAGCCAAAGGGTGTTCTATCGGGTTGAGGCCAGGACTCTGTGCAGGCCAGTCAAGTTTCTCCACCCCAAACTTGCTTATCCATATCTTTATGGACCTTGCTTTGTGTACTGGTGTGCAAACATGTTGGAACAGGAAGGGGCTTTCCCCAAACTGTTCCCACAAAGTTGGGAGCATGAAATTGTCCAAAATGTCTTGGTATGCTGACGCCTTAAGAGTTCCCTTATCTGAAACTAAGAGGCCAAGCCCAACCCCTGAAAAACAACCCCGCACCATAATCCCCCCTCCACCAAATCATTTGGACCAGTGCACAAAGCAAGGTCCATAAAGACATGGATGAGTGATTTTGGGGTGGAGGAACTTGACTGGCCTGCACAGAGTCCTGACCTCAACACAACAGAACACCTTGGGGATGAATTAGAGAGGAGACTGTAGGTCAGGCCTTCTCATCCAACATCAGTGCCTGACCTCACAAATGCACTTGGAAGAATGGTCAAACATTCCCATAGACACACTCCTAAACCTTGTGGACAAGAAGAGTTGAAGCTGTTATAGCTGCAAAGGGTGGGCCAAATGAGTTTTGAACCCAATGCTAATACTGGGATGCCATTACAGTTCATGTGTGTTTGAAGGCAGGCATCCCAATACTTAGGCCAATATACTGTATATTGCTTGTGACACTGAGCATGGCTATGGACTTAGGGCTGGTTCACACCACAGAGATGCAGAGAACATTTGTGGGGCTGCCTGGTGGCTAAGTGGGTAGCAGTTCTGTTTAGCAGCACGTGGGATGTTGGTTCAATTCCCCAACATGCTAATGCTTGTGTTGAAGTTTATATGTTCTCCCTATGTGGGTTTCTCACCACAATCCAAAGACATGCTGGCATTTTATTTGTCTCCTGTCGAAATAGGTTCTAATGTAAGAAAGTTAATTTTGGACTTTATATGGGAAGCTCATTGCAGCCAGGGACTGATGTTAATGTTTATTAGCACTAATCATGCCCATGGACTTGGACATTTCAAATTTTAGGGTTTACACTGCACAGGTACATATGCTTAGAAAACTGTTGCTTTGTTTATGTGGATGCAAATGGACCTTGATCGTTGGCCTGTAGTTGGAGATTTGATGCACATAGCCAAGGGCTAACACAGTTGCAAATACTATTATGTGTTCCTGCTCATCAGGTGCAATCACTTTAGACATACATGAAGAGACAGATTGAAAGATACTGGTGTGCGTGTACTTCTATTGGGTGTGTCAGTGTGCCAACAAAACAACCTCTCTTATATAAAGGCCTGCAGTAGGGGGGTTTGTTTGGCCTGAGAAGGTCAGGTTTTTTGTTGTGAGGGAGAAGGAATGATATTGGGAGATTTGATGAAATTCTTGTGCATTTTTTCAATCAAAAGTGGGTTTATGTGGCCATGCTGTCAATGTTGTGTGTGTATTGTTCCTGTCTGATCATGCAAACATGGTTTGGAAGCATCTGCTGACCTACTCTTTTTGATCTTGTTTAATCATGTACACCGAAATGCAGCTTCCAGCAGAACATGGTCACCAATGTATGTATGTGTGGATTGTGGGCTGGTGGTGGGTGTTTTGAATAAGTCTTTTGTAATATTATGTGGGAATGCTTTGTAAGAATGACTGTTAAGAATGTTTCTATAATCTTGCAGATAATAATGTGATGTGTTGCCCGCTATACACTGAAATTAAAGCTGTGTCCATTCTAAGGTTTTGTCTAATTTTAGATTGTAAGCTCCTATGAGCAGGGCCCTTAAAATTCCATTGCTAAATGTAGCAACATGTATCCTGTCAATTTTTTTGAAGCTAGTAAATGTAATTTTTTTTTTTTTCTGCTGGTAAAATAAAAGTACATTTATTGAGCTTTTGTTGTGGTGTTTTTTTTTTCTTTTGTTTTTCCCTTCTACTTTTCTTTCTCTCTAGTTTTTGTGGGTGGTGGTTTTGGGAAAGTGCAATATCTCTTATTTTATTTCAATATGTATTTGTGCACCAAAAAACTAATCTCTTTGCCCTGGTTCACATGCTACTTTGAAATTGTGCTACTTCACTTGAAGTAGCACGATTTCAAAGTAGCAAGGTCAGCGTGATTTCAGGTGACTTTATACACAAATGTCTATTGAAGTCGCACCTGAAATCAGCAAAAGTAGTGCAGGAACTACTTTAGCAAATTGATGCAGTGCCACAAAAAAATGTTGCATCAATTGGAACAGTGCCATTGCCAATAGTCATGCAATTTGATCTCTCAAATCGCATGACCAATCGCTCCAATGTAAACCTAGGCTTCTGCACAACTGCAAGATATATATATATATATATATATATATATAAATTCCACCTTTATCATTAACAGCTGTGGAGAATTGCAGGTAATGAATTCAGCTGGTGGATAGGCAGTGTTTGAATGTGTCAGCTCTGGTTCACATTGGTGTGATTTGACATGTCAAATCTGTGGCAATTGCACTGTTCTAATTGGTGTGATTTGTATTGATATTGGTGCAGAAACCTGCACTGATGTCTCTGCTGTTGCCCCCACAGTCGGGACTGACATGCAGGAATGAAATTGTGGGAGTTCAGCTGAACGCTTTCCTCCTGCTGTCAGTGTGCACCAGGGCTCAAACTGGGCCTTTTGCCTTTGTAATTCACCTGCTGCTAACCCAGGGACACCATTTCTTATCAAACTCCCTTAAGTTTACCTTCAAATATATGTAGAAATACAGATTTGCATATCTGAAAATAAAAAATACTAATCATGGTTGAGATCAAATATTCGCAGCTGCAATCAAAAGCATGGTTTCACCTTCTGACCTGGAAATTAGTCATTGTATGCACCCGGAGGTTCCTGTGCTGGTCAGGATCTCCATCTAGGTGGACATGGCGAGGTCTCTTTAGCAGAGAGGAGGTGCTGCTCATTGGCCGGGTAAGTGTAGGATATGTACTTGTACTTAATCAATGCGGGGGTGGATGTCATAGTTAGATTTGGTGTGGGTGGGTTCATTGATTTGTTTGGCATCACCACACATTTGCTTCCGTCCCATGTGCACACATCACTTCCTGCATTTGTTCTGCTGATGTATATCAGTAAGGACTATGCAAGTATAAATGAGAGCTCCTTTTATTAAAATATATATGACTTGTTTCACAGCTGGGCGAATTTTCCAGCAAATTTGGACCTCTGACTTGCATGACAAGTTGTACCCCATGATTCTCAATGATAACCATTCATATCTGTGCTACTTTAAGTCGCACCAACTTCAAAGTAGTCCCTGTACTACTTTGGTGTGACTTGAGGTATATCGGGTACAATATTACACAGGCAGTCCCAGAAGTTGGGGCCAAGTTGCAGCGGCAAAGTGGCAGCAAAATAGTGTGACTTTCAGGTCGCAGCAGTGTGAATGAGATTCAAGGATAACACCTTTGAATTTGGCCCTATTGTCACTTGTGCATCCTGAAGGTGTAGCAAATTCGTCCCTGCACTACCTTGGTTTGACTTTGATGCAATTTGAGGTCCATACACCACAAGATTACACAGACATTGCTTCAAGTCATGACAAAGCTGTGCAATTTTAAGGTCACACAAGTGCAAATGGGGCCTTATTCAAAGGTGTTATCAATTAATCGCATTAGGTTACTTTCACACTTGGGTGACTTTTCATGGAGCTTTGGACCTCAGAGTCACATGAAAAGTTGTCCCCCTTGATTTCCATGCATATTTATTAGAGCTGCATGATTAATCGTCATCGTGATTTTTTCCCCCTTTACAATCTTAAAAAAAGCGTTTCACGATTCTTGCTATGCAAAGAACTCTCTCTGCTCTTCTGAAGCCACAGCCGAAAAACCAGGAAGTCTGCCAAGAATTAGAGCCCATTCACACAGGGACGACTTGTCAGGCGACCTAGTCGCCTGACAAGTCACCTCCCGTTCTATGCTATGGAACCGTTCTAAGGGGAGCGACGCAAGTCGCTCCGACTTAGAAAAAGGTTCCTGTACGACTTCGGGGGCGACTTGGGGCGACTTGCATAGACTTCTATACAGAAGTCGTTTTGCAAGTCGCCCGGGCAGTCGTTTGCAGGTCGCCTCACTGAGGCGACCTGCAAGTCGTGTTGCCCCTGTGTGAATGGGGTCTAAGGCTCGATTCACACCTATGCCTGTTGCTTTTGAGCGTTTTTGGAGGGTTTTTTTTCATGCTTGCCACGTTTTTGAGCAGCGTTTTTGCCGCGATTTGCGTTTTGCGTTTTGCGTTTTTTTTTTTTCTTACAGTTTTTTTTACAGTCTAAAAAAAAATTAAAAAAAAAAAAAAACGGCAAAAACGCTGCAAAAACGCTGCAAAAACGGTGCACTTGCGTTTTTGATGCTTGTCCATTGAATTCTATTACATGCAAAACGCTGCATTTTGCATGAAAAAAAGTCCCTGACCCTTTCCAAAAATGCAGAGAAACAAAAAGGCATTGATGTGAACATGTTCCATAGGAACCCATGTTAAAAAATTCCCGTGCATTTCTGCAAAATGCAAAATGCATCAAAAAATGCGCTAGTGTGAATGGAGCCTTAGAACATTCTTTATCAGTGAACTTAACTAGAAACCTTGTAACAATTTGTCAATTAAATAGAATTCTGTGTAAGTGAGGAAAGTTTAACCACTTAAACACTAAACATTTTTCTGACATTTGTTGGTTTCAGTTTAAAATCATTTTTTTTTTGCTAGAAAATTACTTAAAACCCCCCAACATTATATATATTTTTTTAGTCGAGACCCTAGAGAATAAAATGGTGGTTGTTACAATATTTTATGTCACACTGTATTTGCGCCTTTCAAATGCAATTTATTTTGGAAAAAATTACTTTAATGAATTAAAAAAAAAAAAAAGAAAAGTTAGCCCAATTTCTTGTGGGATAATGTGAAAGATTTTACGTCACGAGAATCGTGATCTTTTTATTCTAAGCAAAAAAATTGTGATTCTCATTTTGGCCAGAACCGTGCAGCTCTAATATCTATGCAACTTCACCCATGTTCACATAGGTCTGAATTGACATGTCAAATTGTAGGCCAAATTGGCGTCTATTGATGGCAATGGAACTGTCCGAATTGGTGCGACGCCACAACGATTCCCAAAAGTAGTTCCTGCACTACTTTGGGCAACTTCAGGAGGCGATTTCTTACCTCCCAACTTTTTGAGATGGGTATAAGGGACACCTATTAGCAAAAGTAGGTAGGCATAGGACACCTTCTTAAAGGAGAACAGTTGGGACCTATGTGATTTCACTAGACATCTGTGCAGGAAAGTGCACTGATGTCTCTGAAATCGCTGACAAAGTCGGGCTGAGTAACACTTGTGCAACTTTGGACATCAGAGTGATATGACAAGTCATACCCCATGATTTTCAATGTGTACCATTCATATCTGTGAGACTTCAAGTAACACTGACTTCAACGTAGTCCCTGTACTACTTTGGTCTGACTTTGATGCGAGTTGAGGTCCATAGACCTCAAGTTTACACAGGCATTCCCTGGAATTGCGGCAAAATTGCTGATGCAAAATCATGGGAAAGTTGCATGTCTTTCCCTGCGACTCCTGCGTCCATAGACCTCAAGATTACACAGGCATTGCTTAAAGTCGCATTAAAATCTCGCAACTTTCAGGTCGCACAAGTGTGAAAGGTGCCTAAGTCACTGTGCTGAGTACTATTTTATACCTAGAATATAAAGTAGTCCCACCATCAAACACTAGTAAACATATGTTCTCAATATAATTGTGCTCAAATGGCTGAAAATCACACAGATGGTATCACCTACTGAAAGCTTGCATTGTACTCAGCAGCATATGCTGAAAAGAGGCAAATGCCTATTAGCCAATGCCACATCGGCATGAGCATGGTTGTTACTATAATATTAATGCCTGAAATGCAAAACATTATTGTATTGAATCAAACATTAGTAAATGCATTTTCTCTATAGGTAAGTGCTCAGCTCTGTAGCATAGTGGTATACCCTGCTGCCCCCAAAAGTTCAAGCCATGAATTCAAATCCCACTGACAGCATCACCTCCTGGAAGTGTGCATTGTACTCAGAAGCATAATTAGCCAAAGCACATCAGCTTGCTTTATTCCATATTTTAACTCTTCAAATGCATGCAATGGTATGTACTTATTCAATAATATTATGGTATGGAATTCCAAAATTCAAGGAAAAAAATGTTGTAGGGTCCCCCCAGTACATACCAGGCCCTTCGGTATGGACTTTAAGGGGAACCCCACACCAAAATGTAAAATAAATTTGATGTGGGGCCCCCCAAAATCCATACCAGACCCTTATCCGAACATGCAGCCTGGAGGTCAGGATAGAGGGGGACGAGTGAGCACCCTCCCCTTCTGAACCTTACCAGGCCACATGCCCCAAAGCACCTTTTCCCCATGTTGATGGGGACAAGGGCCTCTTCCCGACAACCCTGGTCGGTGGTTGTCGGTCTGCAGGCAGGGGGTTATCAGAATCTGGAAGCCCCATTTAAAAAGGGGGCTCCCAGATCCTGCCCCCTATGTGAATAGGTATGGGGTACATTTTACCCCTACCCATTCACCAAAAAAAGCAGTGAAATGTAAAAAAATCAATAGCCAGTTTTTGACAAGTCCTTTATTGTAAAATAGCTCCGAGCTGTCTTCTTCCCTGAGCCATCTTCTCCAGACGCTGTCTCTCCCTCCTCCATCTTCTCCCTGAGCTGTATTCTCCCAGAGCCGCCTCTCCTGCCGCCGCCATCTTCTCCATCTGCTGTGTTCTTCCGCACCGCTGGTTACCCGCTAATAAAAAAAAGCTGCTCTTCTTCCATGGTGGTCTTCCTCCACTGTGTTGTCACCCGCTATGTGGCGTCTCTTACATAGCCACGGAGCGGACTCTCCGGGTGACATTATCGGATGGCCACAGAAGACCGCCACAAGAAGAGCGGCTTTTTTTTTTATTAGTGGGTAACCGGCTGCGCTGAAGAACACATCAGCGGGAGAAGATGGTGGCAGCAGGAGAGACAGCTCGGGGAGAAGAAACATCAAACACTAGTGAATGTATTTTCTATGTATTTTCTATGTATTTTCTAAGTATGACTGTGCTACACCCAATAGGCTAGCGGTCAGCACTTCTACCTTGAAGAACTCATGGGTTCAAATCCCACAGAGAAATACTAAAAGATTGAATTGGTGAAAAAAAAGCAAATGCCAATTAGCCAAAGCAGCATATGCTGAAAATAGGTGAATGTCAATTAACCAATGCACTTTAAATTTGGCTGATTCTATTATATTAACTCTTCAAATGCATGCAATGATATGTAAGTATTCAATACTATTATGGTGTGAAATTCCAAACACCACACACTAACTAATGGGCAGATTACATTTTTTTATTTGTTCATTTTAATTCGCTTGTGCACTGAAAAAATAAACACAGCTGGGGGGTGTTAGGTTGGCTGGTATTTGAACTTGTACCGTGAGTGCTGTGGAGACATCTGAGCAGACCACTAAGCCATTGTGCTAAGTATGAGACCTGCATAATAGTGTAGTATGATTAAAGAATGAATATAAATAATTACCGCTTTATAGTCACCTAAATTAAAAAATAAAAAACAACATACAACAAATAGGTAACCTAAATGTTTAATACATGTAACTTTACAGAATAGCAGACATTACTATGTAATAATCATTCAGAACTGCATTAGTTAGCAAAAGAAGGAAAAAACTAGGAATACTAATTGCAACATACATCAATAGATGCACACGAGGTAGAGCACATCTCACATAAAAATGTTTCTTTCACATACATGGATCATGGTTACAGTGCAGTACTATATAACAACTTGGTAGGAATTGGCATTTGTATATACGTGGAAGCGCTAATTAGCGCCAGCTTAGAATTTACTAACATGTGTTTCTCACTAATAGCGCTAATTTTTCATTCGCACATTCGTCTGTTGAAATTTTATTTGGCTAAAATGGGAGCTATTATTTGCCATAGTGCCCAGTACTTCCTGGCGCTATAGTAAATGAACCCCCATAGACTTTAACGGTGTTTGCGTGCTCAAACAAACTTTTTTCCTGTTCACATGTTCTGGTGCGAACCAAACAGGGGGGGGGGTCGGCTCATTCCTACCTAGCAGTAAAAAGGGTCGCTGGTTCGTATTCTCAACCACACCACAAGACTACCTGCCTGGAGTTTGCATGTTCTCCCTGTGCCTGCGTGGGTTTCCTCCGGGTACTTCAGTTTCCTCCCACACTCCAAAGACATGCTGGTTGGTTAATTAGCTTCTGTCTAAATTGGCCCTAGTATATGAATGTGAGTTAGGGACCTTAGATTGTAAGCTCCTTGAGGGTAGGGGCCGATGTGAGTGTATAATGTATATGTAAAGCACTGCGTAAATTGACGGCACTATAGAAGTACCTTAAATAAAAATAAATAAGTCTTCACTAATATTATGGTGTGAATCTCCAAAACACCATACACTAGCTAACAAGCAGTTTACATTTGATAAACTTTATTGTATGGTATATAAACCATCAAACACTAGTAAAAGTATTTTGTATATATAATTGTGCTCAGCCCAATGGGCTAGCAGTTAGCACCTCTACCTTCAACAATTCAGTTATTGAAAGACTCATGGGTTCAAATCCCACAGAAGAATCCTAAAAGATTACTATTGGTGGAGAAAAGGAGAATTACTGTTAGCCAATTAGCCAAAGCAGCATACAGTGAATGCCAAGTAGCCAATACACTTTAATGTGGTTGATATTATTGTATTAACTCTTCAAATGCTTGCAATGGTATGTAAGTATTCGCTAATATTATGGTGTGAATCTCCAGACACCACACACTAGCTAACAAGCAGTTTACATTTGATAAACTTTATTGTATAGTTTATAACACATCAAACACTAGTAAAAGTATTTTGTATGTATAACTGCGCTCAGCCCAATAGGCTAGCAGTTAGCACCTCTACCTTCAAACATTCAGGTATAAGACTCATGGGTTCAAATCCCACAGAAAAATCCTAAAAGATTGCATTGGTGGGAAAAAGGAGAATGCCAATTAGCCAAAGCAATTTATAGTCAACTAAATTAATAAATAATAAATCAAAAACATGAAAAAAAAACATACAACAAATAGGTAACCTAAATGATTAATACATGTAACTTTACAGAATAGCAGACATTACTATGTAATAATCATTCAGAACTGCATTTCTTAGCAAAAGAAGGAAACAAAAAAAAACTAGGAATACTAATTGCAATATAAATCAATAGATGCACGGGAACTAGAGCACATCTCTGATAAAAATGTTTCTTTCACATACATGGATCATGGCTACAGTACAGTGCTATATAACAACTTGATAAGAATTGGCATTTGTATATACGCGGAAGCGCTAATTAGCGGCAACTTAGAATTTACAAATGTTTGTTCCCCGCATATAGCGCTAATTTTCATGCGCAAATTCGCCGTTTTGTTTCCATTTGGCTAAAATGGGCTCTATTATTTGCCATAGTGCTCAGTACTTCCTGGAGTTATAGTAAATGACCCCCAAAATGTTTTTAAAATGCCATTTAGCAGAGTGCAGCTCTTATAATAAAGGATTAAGAGATTCATTAAAAATACTGAATTCCTTCAAATAACATGTTTGAGGGATGCCCTAAACCTGCTTGTAAAGCTGCACACCTGTACATATGCATGTGCATACAATGTACAAAGAAAAAATACAATTTAAATTGCAGGTAAATTACATTTATCAGTTGCTTGGTACTGTTTGTAAATAAAGAGTGTGGAGATTCCCTTAATCCATACCACAGACCCTTATCCCAGATGTGGGTCTGGTATAGATCTTAAGGGGGGATCCCACATACAAAAAAATGATTTGGGGTGTTCTTCTAAAATATACACCCAATCCTATACCTTGAGTGTGGTATGAATTTTAAGTGTGAGCCCATGCAAATAAAGAAATAAAAAATTAAAAAAAAAAAAACTCTTTGCGACCAGCATGGCTTTTCAGAGGAACAAAAGAAAAACATGGTATCCCCTCCAAAATCCACACCAGAGCCTTATATGAGCATGCAGCCTGGTTACTCAGGAAAAAGGAGCAGCAAGTGTAAAGTGCTTTTCCAGGACCCCCTTTTGTGAATGAGTAAGAGGTACTCATTCACAAAAGTATTACTCAATCACAAAAATATTTGAAACGTAAATAAGCACACAGATACATTTGGGACATACTTTATTTGAAAAAAAAAAAGTCCCATGATGTTAATCCATCGTCAATCACATTATCCAGTGATATAGATCCATTGTCAATCACAATGAACATCGTCCGCTGATCCACCTAAAATAAAAATGCTAACCCTCCATTGCAGTCCACTCCTGGTTGCTCCCAAGACTCACCGTGAAAGACAATTGCCCCATCTGGCAACTTGATTCTAAACAAAGGAGTGGGGATGCTGGGTAATGTTGTTGACTAATGCCTGGTGTACACAATGGGATTATCTGACAAATTATCATTTGTTTGTTTTTTGCATGCTAGTCTCATATCGAAAATGAAGAATTCGCTAAAGTTATGAAAATTCTCATACGACAGAATAAAAATTCAGAAGTAATGTAATGTGTTGTAGTGTATTTGTATTGTATTTTCGAACAACAACTGTACTGATTAAACGAAAATTGCATGATCTGGTATCGTATGAGAAAATTATCCCCGCTTGTCCCATCGAATAATTTCACATTAATTGTCATCATCGTGTCTTGAAAGCTGTGTACTAACGATTAGATTATGGTACGATCACCTCAAAAGTGGTATTTTCTTACAGTACATTCAGCTGCTGGTTGGGATTCTTCACCAATAGCCTTGAGGAGCCCTGAGTGGGAAGCTGTCCCATTTAGTAGTAGTAGTAGTAGTAATACAACTGCTAAATGTATGACTTCCTGCTGCAGCCAGAGGTTGGTTGGGCAAGCACCCAATTTAGTTCATCCCTTCACCAAATGCTGAACAGAAAAGTTTGGACCAAATCCTACACCTGTCTGAACCCGAACCTCATCCGTAACAATGAATACTCCATTGTATAGGTTGCTTTGTCTGTTTATACCACATTTGCCAATTCTTTGAGTTTCATTTTGATTTTACTGTTTTCTTTCTAGATTTTACTGACACATTTCTATTACTAAATTGAGAAAAAATGATAAGGCATTAAGTAGAAAAGATTCTTTTTTTTTTTTTTTTTTTTTTTTTGCTGCCTAATTGCAAAATACAACACACTCACACATGAAATAATGTATATTCAGTACCCATTAGTCCATATAAACCAAAGTCTTTATCTTTTAATAATCTGGCTACAGTGAACTAAAATCTAAATTTGGCTTTAATGAACTAAGGTGTATGTCCTCACACTTTTTGTTTTATTTTTTTAGGTAATATGTGTTTGGTTTAGAACTACTCTCAGGTTTTTACTGTTATCTGGGGCTCCCCTCCCTTACTGTCATGGTGATAATCTGCAACAGCAATGCAAACAGAAATATATTTGTAAAATAGGAGAGAGCTAGAACCCCTGTCAGCTTTTTGCTGCTATCTGTGTCTCTCTTTCCTGCTTGGTGAAACCATTGTCTTCTTGACAGTAGGTGAAAGGAAATCTTTATAATGAAGCCCAAGATAAAAAAAATGTGAAAGATGTTCCAGTTCTTCTTCACTCGAAAACAAAAACATAAACGTTTTAGCTAGACTATTCTTTATTACACCACTGTTTGTTACATATAGTTACATAGTAGGTGAGGTTGAAAAAAGACACAAGTCCATCAAGTCCAACCTATGTGTGTGATTATGTGTCAGTATTACATTACATATCCCTGTATATTGCGGTCATTCAGGTGATTATCTAATAGTTTCTTGAAGCTATCAATGCTCCCCGCTGAGACCACCGCCTGTGGAAGGGAATTCCACATCCTTGCCGCTCTTACAGTAAAGAACCCTCTACGTAGTTTAAGGTTAAACCTCTTTTCCTCTAATTGCAATGAGTGGCCACGAGTCTTATTAAACTCTCTTCTGCGAAAAAGTTTTATCCCTATTGTGGGGTCACCAGTACAGTATTTGTAAATTGAAATCATATCCCCTCTCAAGCGTCTCTTCTCCAGAGAGAATAAGTTCAGTGCTCGCAACCTTTCCTCATAACTAAGATCCTCCAGACCCTTTATTAGCTTTGTTGCCCTTCTTTGTACTCGCTCCATTTCCAGTACGTCCCTCCTGAGGACTGGTGCCCAGAACTGGACAGCATACTCCAGGTGCGGGCGGACCAGAGTCTTGTAGAGCGGGTTTTACTGCCTTATCCAATAACTATATTTTTTCACTGAAAATGATTTTCCTCAGTAAACCAGACTCTTTTGTTTTTATATTACAGTCGAAATAACAGTAACACCTTCATGGCAAACTGTGCTTAATACATCATCAAGAAGAAAACCTTCTGTCTTCTCACTAACAGGACCCAAAGGAACACACAGCACATCTATAAATTCAAATGTTCCGCTTCAAAATCTATCTTCCTTATCTACTTCCTCTTCTTTGCAGACAAATGATGAAACTAATAGAATAGGAAAGAGAACACAGAGATCTGCCAAACTTTTACGTGGAAATAAGGATAATCCATCAACAAATGTACAGCCTCCTCTAGTTCCAGGTTTAAATTCTATTCATTCAGCTCCCAGTGCACGTGGCAGCCCTGGAAAACCTGAAACTGCCTCTACAAATGCTGTATCCACAGTAGGAGATATCAAAGCTGACACAAGTAATTCTAATAATACTACAAAACCGATGCCAACATCTACTTCTATAGATACACCAGTATGGACTTTGACATATGCTACAGCAACATCAGAATCTACATCTGCTTCTATACCAGTAAGAACAAGCACACATGTTTCTTCAACATCATTACCAACACCTTTGCCTGCTTCTACAGCTACACCAGTACTGACATCTACACATGCCTCTGCAACAACACTGATATCTGTATCAACTTCTATACCAATGAGAACGAGTGATCATTATTTTCCAACACCTTTTTCAGCAAAACCAAACTCAACACATGTTTCATCAACCAAACCAACCCCTACTTTTACAGGAACACCAGTATCATCTATATTTGTTTCTTCAATGGATTCAACATCTACTTCTACAACAACACCAATATTAATATCTACACATGTCTCTTCAATGGATTTAACATCTACTGCCACAGCATCATCAATATCATTATCTGCACATCTTTCTTCAACAGATTCATCATCCTCTACATCAACACCGATATCAACATATGTTTCAACAGAACCAACAACTATTTCTGCAACAACACCAATATCATCTACACATGTTTCTTCAAAGGATTCAACATCTACTTCTACAGCAACATTTATATCAACATCTACACATGTTTCATCAACATCACCAACATCTACCTCCACAGCAACATTGATATCAACAGTTTTTTCTTCAGCAGAACCAACATCTATCTCTACAGTAACACCGATTTCAACATATATTTCTTCAATAGAATCAATATCTACATCTACAGCACCACAGATTTCAGAATCTACTACAATTGTTTCTTCAATAAACTCAACACCTAAAACACCAATATCAGCAACATCAGAGACATCAGAAACACCTAAACAAAGCATTTTACCATCTGCAGAATCTACTTTAGCAACACCAGTATTATCTTCAACATATGTTTCTTCAACAGACTCAACATCTGCTTCTACAAAAAATCAAATATCAGCTTTTATTTCTTCAACTGGACCAACCACTAATTCTACAGCAACACCTATAGCAACTACTATGCTTGTTTCTTCAACAGATTTAACATCTGCTTCTACAACAACACCAATATCAACATTTGCTTCATCAATGGACTTAACATCTACTGCTAAAACAACACCAATATCAACATCTGTTTCTTCAATAGAACCAATATCTATTTCTACTGTAACACCAATTTTAACTTCTACACCTGTACCTATCATGGACTCAAAATCTACAACTCAAATATCAACAGGAGAGATAACTGAAACCACAAATACGATAACAAGATCTGCACATGATCCTTCAACAGACTTAACATCCTCTTCTACAGAAATACTGATGTTAACGGATGTTACCTCAAAAGAACCAATAACTACTGCAGGAACACCAATATCATCTACGCATGACTCTTACACAGATATAACATCTACTTTAACAGCAAAACCAATATTAACATATACACATGTTCTTTCAACAGACTCAATATCTACTTCGACTTCTACAGCAGCAGTGAAATCAACAGATTTTTCTTCAGCGGAACCAACATCTACTGCTACAGCAACAACAATTTCAACATATGCTTCTTCAATAGAACCGACATCTGCTTCTACAACAACACCGATATCAACATTTGTTTCATCAATGGACTTAGCATCTACTGCTAAAACAACACCAATATCAACATCGGTTTCTTCAATAGAACCAATATCTATTTCCACTGTAACACGAATTTTAACTTCTACACATGTACCTATCATGGACTCAAAACCTACAACTCAAATATCAACAGGAGAGATAACTGAAACCACAAACCCGATAACAACATCTGCTCATGATCCTTCAACAGACTCAATATCTGCTTATACTTCTACAGCAGCAGTGATATCAACAGATTTTTCTTCAGTAGAACCAACATCCACTGCAACAGCAACACCAAATTCAACATATGCTTCTTCAATAGAACCAGTATCTACTTCTACAGCAGCACCGATTTCAGCATCTACACATGTTTTTTCAACAGACTCAATATTTACTTCGACTTCTACAGCAGCAGTGATATCAACAGATTTTTCTTCAGCGGAACCAACATCCACTGCTACAGCAACAACAATTTCAACATATGCTTTTTCAATAGAACCAACATCTGCTTCTACAACAAAACCAATATCAACATTTGTTTCATCAATTGACTTAACGTCTACTGCTAAAACAACACCAATATCAATATCTGTTTCTTCAATAGAACCAATATCTATTTCCACTGTAACACCAATTTTAACTTCTACACGTGTACCCACCATGGACTCAAAATCTACAACTCAAATATCAACAGGAGAGATATCTGAAACAGCAAATCCGATAACAACATCTGCACATGATTCTTCAACAGACTTAACATCTTCTTCTACAGCAACACTGATATTAACGGATTTTACTTCAAAAGAACCAATATCTACTGCCACAACACCAATATCATCTACGCATGACTCCTACACAGATATAACATCTACTTCAACAGCAACACCGGAATTAACATCTACACATATTCCTTCAACAGACTCAATATCTACTTCTACAGCAGCAGTGATATCAACAGATTTTTCTTCAGTGGAACCAACATCTGCTACAGCAACACCAAATTCAACATACGCTTCTTCAGTAGAACCAATGTCTACTTCTACAGCAGCACCGATTTCAGCATCTACTCATATTTTTTCAACAGACTCAATATTTACTTCTACTTCTACAGCAGCAGTGATATCAACAGAATTTTCTTCAGCAGAACCAACATCCACTGGTACAGCAACAAAAATTTCAACATATGCTTCTTCAATAGAACCGACATCTGCTTCTACAACAACATCAATATCAACATTTGTTTCATCAATGGACTTAACATCTACTGCTAAAATAACACCAATATCAACATCTGTTTCTTCAATAGAACCGATATCTATTTCTACTGTAACATCAATTTTAACTTCTACACCTGTACCTATCATGGACTCAAAATCTACAACTCAAATATCAACAGGAGAGATATCTGAAACAGCAATCCCGATAACAACATCTGCACATGATCCTTCAACAGACTTAACATCTTCTTCTACAGCAACACCGATTTTAACATCTACAGATGTTTTTTCAACAGACTCAATATTTACTTCCACTTCTACAGCAGCAGCGATATCAACAGATTTTTCTTCAGCGGAACCAGCATCCACTGCTACAGCAACAACAATTTCAACATATGCTTCTTCAATAGAACCAACATCTGCTTCTACAACACCAATATCAACATTTGTTTCATTAATGGACTTAACATCTACTGCTAAAACAAAACCAATATCAACATCTGTTTCTTCAGTAGAACCAATATCTATTTCTACTGTAACATCAATTTTAACTTCTACACCTGTACCTATCATGGACTCAAAATCTACAACTCAAATAGCAACAGGAGAGATATCTAAAACAGCAATCCCGATAACAACATCTGCACATGATCCTTCAACAGACTTAACATCTTCTTCTACAGAAACACCGATATTAACAGATTTTACTTCAAAAGAACCAATATCTACTGCTACAACACCAATATCATCTACGCATGACTCCTATACAGATATAACATCTACTTCAACAGCAACACTGGTATTAACCTCTACACATATTTCTTCAGCAGACTCAATATCTACTTCTACAGTAGCAGTGATATCAAAAGATTTTTCTTCAGCGGAACCAACATCCACTGCTACAGCAACACCAAATTCAACATACGCTTCTTCAGTAGAACCAATGTCTACTTCTACAGCAGCACCGATTTCAACATATGCTTCTTCAATAGAACCGACATCTGCTTCTACAACAAAACCAATATCAACATTTGTTTCATCAATGGACTTAACATCTACTGCTAAAACAACACCAATATCAATATCTGTTTCTTCAATAGAACCAATATCTATTTCTACTGTAACACCAATTTTAACTTCTACACCTGTACCTATCATGGACACAAAATCTACAACTCAAATATCAACAGGAGAGATATCTGAAACAGAAAATCCGATAACAACATCTGCACATGATCCTTCAACAGACTTAACATCCTCTTCTACAGCAACACTGATATTAACGGATTTTACTTCAAAAGAACCAATATCTACTGCCACAACACCAATATCATCTACGCATGACTCCTACACAGATATAACATCTACTTCAACAGCAACACCGGAATTAACATCTATACATATTCCTTCAACAGACTCAATATCTACTTCTACAGCAGCAGTGATATCAACAGATTTTTCTTCAGCGGAACCAACATCCACTGCTACAGCAACACCAAATTCAACATACGCTTCTTCAGTAGAACCAATGTCTACTTCTACAGCAGCACCGATTTCAGCATCTACTCATGTTTTTTCAACAGACTCAATATTTACTTCTACTTCTACAGCAGCAGTGATATCAACAGATTTTTCTTCAGCGGAACCAACATCCACTGCTACAGCAACAACAATTTCAACATATGCTTCTTCTATAGAACCGACATCTGCTTCTACAACAACACCAATATCAACATTTGTTTCATCAATGGACTTAACATCTACTCCTAAAACAACACCAATATCAATATCTGTGTCTTCAATAAAACCAATATCTATTTCTACTGTAACACCAATTTTAACTTCTACACCTGTACCTATCATGGACTCAAAATCTACAACTCAAATATCAACAGGAGGGATATCTGAAACAGTAATCCCGATAACAACATCTGCACATGATCCTTCAACAGACTTAACATCTTCATCTACAGCAACACCGATATTAACAGATTTTACTTCAAAAGAACCAATATCTACTGCTACAACACCAATATCATCTACGCATGACTCCTATACAGATATAACATCTACTTCAACAGCAACACCGGTATTAACATCTACACATATTTCTTCAACAGACTCAATACCTACTTCTACAGTAGCAGTGATATCAAAAGATTTTTCTTCAGCGGAACCAACATCCACTGCTACAGAAACACCAAATTCAACATACACTTCTTCAGTAGAACCAATGTCTACTTCTACAGCAGCACCGATTTCAGCATCTACTCATGTTTTTTCAACAGACTCAATATTTACTTCTACTTCTACAGCAGCAGCGATATCAACAGATTTTTCTTCAGCGGAACCAACATCCACTGCTACAGCAACACCAAATTCAACATACGCTTCTTCAGTAGAACCAATGTCTACTTCTACAGCAGCACCGATTTCAGCATCTACTCATGTTTTTTCAACAGACTCAATATTTACTTCTACTTCTACAGCAGCAGTGATATCAAAAGATTTTTCTTCAGCGGAACCAACATCCACTGCTACAGCAACAACAATTTCAACATATGCTTCTTCTATAGAACCGACATCTGCTTCTACAACAACACCAATATCAACATTTGTTTCATCAATGGACTTAACATCTACTCCTAAAACAACACCAATATCAATATCAGTGTCTTCAATAAAACCAATATCTATTTCTACTGTAACACCAATTTTAACTTCTACACCTGTACCTATCATGGACTCAAAATCTACAACTCAAATATCAACAGGAGAGATATCTAAAACAGCAAATCAGATAACAACATCTGCACATGATCCTTCAACAGACTTAACATCCTCTTCTACAGCAACACTGATATTAATGAATTTTACTTCAAAAGAACCAATATCTACTGCCACAACACCAATATCATCTACGCATGACTCCTACACAGATATAACATCTACTTCAACAGCAACACCGGAATTAACATCTACACATATTCCTTCAACAGACTCAATATCTACTTCTACAGCAGCAGTGATATCAGCAGATTTTTCTTCAGTGGAACCAACATCTGCTACAGCAACACCAAATTCAACATACGCTTCTTCAGTAGAACCAATGTCTACTTCTACAGCAGCACCAATTTCAGCATCTACTCATATTTTTTCAACAGACTCAATATTTACTTCTACTTCTACAGCAGCAGTGATATCAACAGATTTTTCTTCAGTGAAACCAACATCCACTGGTACAGCAACAACAATTTCAACATATGCTTCTTCAATAGAACTGACATCTGCTTCTACAACAACACCAATATCAACATTTGTTTCATCAATGGACTTAACATCTACTGCTAAAACAACACCAATATCAACATCTGTTCCTTCAATAGAACCGATATCTATTTCTACTGTAACACCAATTTTAACTTCTACACGTGTACCTATCATGGACTCAAAATCTACAACTCAAATATCAACAGGAGGGATATCTGAAACAGCAATCCCGATAACAACATCTGCACATGATCCTTTAACAGACTTAACATCTTCTTCTACAGCAACACCGATTTTAGCATCTACAGATGTTTTTTCAACAGACTCAATATTTACTTCTACTTCTACAGCAGCAACGATATCAACAGATTTTTCTTCAGCGGAACCAACATCCACTGCTACAGCAACAACAATTTCAACATATGCTTCTTCAATAGAACCGACATCTGCTTCTACAACACCAATATCAACATTTGTTTCATTAATGGACTTAACATCTACTGCTAAAATAACACCAATATCAACATCTGTTTCTTCAATAGAACCAATATCTATTTCTACTGTAACATCAATTTTAACTTCTACACCTGTACCTATCATGGACTCAAAATCTACAACTCAAATATCAACAGGAGGGATATCTGAAACAGTAATCCCGATAACAACATCTGCACATGATCCTTCAACAGACTTAACATCTTCATCTACAGCAACACCGATATTAACAGATTTTACTTCAAAAGAACCAATATCTACTGCTACAACACCAATATCATCTACGCATGACTCCTATACAGATATAACATCTACTTCAACAGCAACACCGGTATTAACATCTACACATATTTCTTCAACAGACTCAATACCTACTTCTACAGTAGCAGTGATATCAAAAGATTTTTCTTCAGCGGAACCAACATCCACTGCTACAGAAACACCAAATTCAACATACGCTTCTTCAGTAGAACCAATGTCTACTTCTACAGC
Organism: Aquarana catesbeiana; assembly: GCF_042186555.1. Lineage (NCBI taxonomy): Eukaryota > Metazoa > Chordata > Amphibia > Anura > Ranidae > Aquarana > Aquarana catesbeiana. Next base: position 80,344,997 of record NC_133332.1, on the reverse strand, counting down.
AGCACCGATTTCAGCATCTACTCATGTTTTTTCAACAGACTCAATATTTACTTCTACTTCTACAGCAGCAGTGATATCAACAGATTTTTCTTCAGCGGAACCAACATCCACTGCTACAGCAACAACAATTTCAACATATGCTTCTTCTATAGATCCGACATCTGCTTCTACAACAACACCAATATCAACATTTGTTTCATCAATGGACTTAACATCTACTGCTAAAACAACACCAATATCAACGTCTGTTTCTTCAATAGAACCGATATCTATTTCTACTGTAACACCAATTTTAACTTCTACACCTGTACCTATCATGGACTCAAAATCTACAACTCAAATATCAACAGGAGAGATATCTGAAACAGCAATCCCGATAACAACATCTGCACATGATCCTTCAACAGACTTAACATCTTCTTCTACAGCAACACCGATTTTAACATCTACAGATGTTTTTTCAACAGACTCAATATTTACTTCCACTTCTACAGCAGCAGCGATATCAACAGATTTTTCTTCAGCGGAACCAACATCCACTGCTACAGCAACAACAATTTCAACATACGCTTCTTCAGTAGAACCAATATCTACTTCTACAGCAGCACCGATTTCAGCATCTACTCATGTTTTTTCAACAGACTCAATATTTACTTCTACTTCTACAGCAGCAGTGATATCAACAGATTTTTCTTCAGCGGAACCAACATCCACTGCTACAGCAACAACAATTTCAACATATGCTTCTTCTATAGATCCGACATCTGCTTCTACAACAACACCAATATCAACATTTGTTTCATCAATGGACTTAACATCTACTGCTAAAACAACACCAATATCAACATCTGTTTCTTCAATAGAACCGATATCTATTTCTACTGTAACACCAATTTTAACTTCTACACCTGTACCTATCATGGACTCAAAATCTACAACTCAAATATCAACAGGAGAGATATCTGAAACAGAAAATCCGATAACAACATCTGCACATGATTCTTCAACAGACTTAACTTCTTCTTCTACAGCAACACTGATATTAACGGATTTTACTTCAAAAGAACCAATATCTACTGCCACAACACCAATATCATCTACGCATGACTCCTATACAGATATAACATCTACTTCAATAGCAACACCGGAATTAACATCTACACATATTCCTTCAACAGACTCAATACCTACTTCTACAGCAGCAGTGATATCAACAGATTTTTCTTCAGTGGAACCAACATCCACTGCTACAGCAACACCAAATTCAACATACGCTTCTTCAGTAGAACCAATATCTACTTCTACAGCAGCACCGATTTCAGCATCTACTCATGTTTTTTCAACAGACTCAATATTTACTTCTACTTCTACAGCAGCAGTGATATCAACAGATTTTTCTTCAGCGGAACCAACATCCACTGCTACAGCAACAACAATTTCAACATATGCTTCTTCTATAGATCCGACATCTGCTTCTACAACAACACCAATATCAACATTTGTTTCATCAATGGACTTAACATCTACTGCTAAAACAACACCAATATCAACATCTGTTTCTTCAATAGAACCGATATCTATTTCTACTGTATCACCAATTTTAACTTCTACACCTGTACCTATCATGGACTCAAAATCTACAACTCCAATATCAACAGGAGAGATATCTGAAACAGCAAATCCAATAACATCTGCACATGATTCTTCAACAGACTTAACATCTTCTTCTACAGCAACACTGATATTAACGGATTTTACTTCAAAAGAACCAATATCTACTGCCACAACACCAATATCATCTGCGCATGACTCCTACAGAGATATAACATCTACTTCAACAGCAACACTGGAATTAACATCTACACATATTCCTTCAACAGACTCAATATCTACTTCTACAGCAGCAGTGATATCAACAGATTTTTCTTCAGCGGAACCAACATCCAATGCTACAGCAACACCAAATTCAACATACGCTTCTTCAGTAGAACCAATGTCTACTTCTACAGCAGCACCGATTTCAGAATCTACTCATGTTTTTTCAACAGACTCAATATTTACTTCTACTTCTACAGCAGCAGCGATATCAACAGAATTTTCTTCAGCAGAACCAACATCCACTGGTACAGCAACAACAATTTCAACATATGCTTCTTCAATAGAACCGACATCTGCTTCTACAACAACACCAATATCAACATTTGTTTCATCAATGGACTTAACATCTACTGCTAAAATAACACCAATATCAACATCTGTTTCTTCAATAGAATCAATATCTATTTCTACTGTAACACCAATTTTAACTTCTACACGTGTACCTATCATGGACTCAAAATCTGCAACTCAAATATCAATAGGAGGGATATCTGAAACAGCAATCCCGATAACAACATCTGCACATGATCCTTCAACAGAGTTAACATCTTCTTCTACAGCAACACCGATTTTAACATCTACAGATGTTTTTTCAACAGACTCAATATTTACTTCCACTTCTACAGCAGCAGCGATATCAACAGATTTTTCTTCAGCGGAACCAACATCCACTGCTACAGCAACAACAATTTCAACATATGCTTCTTCAATAGAACCAACATCTGCTTCTACAACACCAATATCAACATTTGTTTCATTAATGAACTTAACATCTACTGCTAAAACAACACCAATATCAACATCTGTTTCTTCAGTAGAACCAATATCTATTTCTACTGTAACATCAATTTTAACTTCTACACCTGTACCTATCATGGACTCAAAATCTACAACTCAAATATCAACAGGAGGGATATCTGAAACAGCAATCCCGATAACAACATCTGCACATGATCCTTCAACAGACTTAACATCTTCTTCTACAGAAACACCGATATTAACAGATTTTACTTCAAAAGAACCAATACCTACTGCTACAACACCAATATCATCTACGCATGACTCCTATACAGATATAACATCTACTTCAACAGCAACACCGGTATTAACCTCTACACATATTTCTTCAGCAGACTCAATATCTACTTCTACAGTAGCAGTGATATCAAAAGATTTTTCTTCAGCGGAACCAACATCCACTGCTACAGCAACACCAAATTCAACATACGCTTCTTCAGTAGAACCAATGTCTACTTCTACAGCAGCACCGATTTCAGAATCTACTCATGTTTTTTCAACAGACTCAATATTTACTTCTACTTCTACAGCAGCAGTGATATCAACAGATTTTTCTTCAGTGGAACCAACATCCACTGCTACAGCAACAACAATTTCAACATATGCTTCTTCTATAGGACCGACATCTGCTTCTACAACAACACCAATATCAACATTTGTTTCATCAATGGACTTAACATCTACTGCTAAAACAACACCAATATCAACATCTGTTTCTTCAATAGAACCGATATCTATTTCTACTGTAACACCAATTTTAACTTCTACACCTGTACCTATCATGGACACAAAATCTACACCTCAAATATCAACAGGAGAGATATCTGAAACATCAACTCCGATAACAACATCTGCACATGATCCTTCAACAGACTTAACATCCTCTTCTACAGCAACACTGATATTAACGGATTTTACTTCAAAAGAACCAATATCTACTGCCACAACACCAATATCATCTACGCATGACTCCTACACAGATATAACATCTACTTCAACAGCAACACCGGAATTAACATCTACACATATTCCTTCAACAGACTCAATATCTACTTTTACAGCAGCAGTGATATCAACAGATTTTTCTTCAGTGGAACCAACATCTGCTACAGCAACACCAAATTCAACATACGCTTCTTCAGTAGAACCAATGTCTACGTCTACAGCAGAACCGATTTCAGCATCTACTCATATTTTTTCAACAGACTCAATATTTACTTCTACTTCTACAGCAGCAGTGATATCAACAGATTTTTCTTCAGTGGAACCAACATCCACTGGTACAGCAACAACAATTTCAACATATGCTTCTTCAATAGAACTGACATCTGCTTCTACAACAACACCAATATCAACATTTGTTTCATCAATGGACTTAACATCTACTGCTAAAACAACACTAATATCAACATCTGTTCCTTCAATAGAACCGATATCTATTTCTACTGTAACACCAATTTTAACTTCTACACGTGTACCTATCATGGACTCAAAAACTACAACTCAAATATCAACAGGAGGGATATCTGAAACAGCAATCCCGATAACAACATCTGCACATGATCCTTCAACAGACTTAACATCTTCTTCTACAGCAACACCGATTTTAGCATCTACAGGTGTTTTTTCAACAGACTCAATATTTACTTCTACTTCTACAGCAGCAGCGATATCAACAGATTTTTCTTCAGCGGAACCAACATCCACTGCTACAGCAACAACAATTTCAACATATGCTTCTTCAATAGAACCAACATCTGCTTCTACAACACCAATATCAACATTTGTTTCATTAATGGACTTAACATCTACTGCTAAAATAACACCAATATCAACATCTGTTTCTTCAATAGAACCAATATCTATTTCTACTGTAACATCAATTTTAACTTCTACACGTGTACCTATCATGGACTCAAAATCTACAACTCAAATATCAACAGGAGGGATATCTGAAACAGCAATCCCGATAACAACATCTGCACATGATCCTTCAACAGACTTAACATCTTCATCTACAGCAACACCGATATTAACAGATTTTACTTCAAAAGAACCAATATCTACTGCTACAACACCAATATCATCTACGCATGACTCCTATACAGATATAACATCTACTTCAACAGCAACACCGGAATTAACATCTACACATATTCCTTCAACAGACTCAATACCTACTTCTACAGTAGCAGTGATATCAAAAGATTTTTCTTCAGCGGAACCAACATCCACGGCTACAGAAACACCAAATTCAACATACGCTTCTTCAGTAGAACCAATGTCTACTTCTACAGCAACACCGATTTTAGCATCTACTCATGTTTTTTCAACAGACTCAATATTTACTTCTATTTCTACAGCAGCAGTGATATCAACAGATTTTTCTTCAGCGGAACCAACATCCACTGCTACAGCAACAACAATTTCAACATTTGCTTCTTCTATAGAACAGACATCTGCTTCTACAACAACACCAATATCAACATTTGTTTCATCAATGGACTTAACATCTACTGCTAAAACAACACCAATATCAACATCTGTTTCTTCAATAGAACCGATATCTATTTCTACTGTAACACCAATTTTAACTTCTACACCTGTACCTATCATGGACTCAAAATCTACAACTCAAATATCAACAGGAGAGATATCTGAAACAGAAAATCCGATAACAACTTCTGCACATGATCCTTCAACAGACTTAACATCCTCTTCTACAGCAACACTGATATTAACGGATTTTACTTCAAAAGAACCAATATCTACTGCCACAACACCAATATCATCTACGCATGACTCCTACACAGATATAACATCTACTTCAACAGCAACACCGGAATTAACATCTACACATATTCCTTCAACAGACTCAATATCTACTTCTACAGCAGCAGTGATATCAACAGATTTTTCTTCAGTGGAACCAACATCTGCTACAGCAACACCAAATTCAACATACGCTTCTTCAGTAGAACCAATGTCTACTTCTACAGCAGCACCGATTTCAGCATCTACTCATGTTTTTTCAACAGACTCAAAATTTACTTCCACTTCTACAGCAGCAGCGATATCAACAGATTTTTCTTCAGCGGAACCAACATCCACTGCTACAGCAACAGCAATTTCAACATATGCTTCTTCAATAGAAACGACATCTGCTTCTACAACAACACCAATATCAACATTTGTTTCATCAATGGACTTAACATCTACTGCTAAAACAACATCAATATCAACATCTGTTTCTTCAATAGAACCGATATCTATTTCTACTGTAACACCAATTTTAACTTCTACACCTGTACCTATCATGGACTCAAAATCTACAACTCAAATATCAACAGGAGAGATATCTGAAACAGCAAATCCGATAACAACATCTGCACATGATCCTTCAACAGACTTAACATCTTCATCTACAGCAACACCGATATTAACAGATTTTACTTCAAAAGAACCAATATCTACTGCTACAACACCAATATCATCTACGCATGACTCCTATACAGATATAACATCTACTTCAACAGCAACACCGGAATTAACATCTACACATATTCCTTCAACAGACTCAATACCTACTTCTACAGTAGCAGTGATATCAAAAGATTTTTCTTCAGCGGAACCAACATCCACGGCTACAGAAACACCAAATTCAACATACGCTTCTTCAGTAGAACCAATGTCTACTTCTACAGCAACACCGATTTTAGCATCTACTCATGTTTTTTCAACAGACTCAATATTTACTTCTATTTCTACAGCAGCAGTGATATCAACAGATTTTTCTTCAGCGGAACCAACATCCACTGCTACAGCAACAACAATTTCAACATTTGCTTCTTCTATAGAACAGACATCTGCTTCTACAACAACACCAATATCAACATTTGTTTCATCAATGGACTTAACATCTACTGCTAAAACAACACCAATATCAACATCTGTTTCTTCAATAGAACCGATATCTATTTCTACTGTAACACCAATTTTAACTTCTACACCTGTACCTATCATGGACTCAAAATCTACAACTCAAATATCAACAGGAGAGATATCTGAAACAGAAAATCCGATAACAACATCTGCACATGATCCTTCAACAGACTTAACATCCTCTTCTACAGCAACACTGATATTAACGGATTTTACTTCAAAAGAACCAATATCTACTGCCACAACACCAATATCATCTACGCATGACTCCTACACAGATATAACATCTACTTCAACAGCAACACCGGAATTAACATCTACACATATTCCTTCAACAGACTCAATATCTACTTCTACAGCAGCAGTGATATCAACAGATTTTTCTTCAGTGGAACCAACATCTGCTACAGCAACACCAAATTCAACATACGCTTCTTCAGTAGAACCAATGTCTACTTCTACAGCAGCACCGATTTCAGCATCTACTCATGTTTTTTCAACAGACTCAAAATTTACTTCCACTTCTACAGCAGCAGCGATATCAACAGATTTTTCTTCAGCGGAACCAACATCCACTGCTACAGCAACAGCAATTTCAACATATGCTTCTTCAATAGAAACGACATCTGCTTCTACAACAACACCAATATCAACATTTGTTTCATCAATGGACTTAACATCTACTGCTAAAACAACATCAATATCAACATCTGTTTCTTCAATAGAACCGATATCTATTTCTACTGTAACACCAATTTTAACTTCTACACCTGTACCTATCATGGACTCAAAATCTACAACTCAAATATCAACAGGAGAGATATCTGAAACAGCAAATCCGATAACAACATCTGCACATGATCCTTCAACAGACTTAACATCCTCTTCTACAGCAACACTGATATTAACTGATTTTACTTCAAAAGAACCAATATCTACTGCCACAACACCAATATCATCTACGCATGACTCCTACACAGATATAACATCTACTTCAACAGCAACACCGGAATTAACATCTACACATATTCCTTCAACAGACTCAATACCTACTTCTACAGCAGCAGTGATATCAACAGATTTTTCTTCAGTGGAACCAACATCCACTGCTACAGCAACACCAAATTCAACATACGCTTCTTCAGTAGAACCAATGTCTACTTCTACAGCAGCTCCGATTTCTGCATCTACTCATGTTTTTTCAACAGACTCAATATTTACTCCTGCTTCTACAGCAGCAATGATATCAACAGATTTTTCTTCAGCGGAACCAACCTCCACTGGTACAGCAACAACAATTTCAACATATGCTTCTTCAATAGAACCGACATCTGCTTCTACAACAACACCAATATCAACATTTGTTTCATTAATGGACTTAACATCTACTGCTAAAACAACACCAATATCAACATCTGTTTCTTCAACAGAACCGATATCTATTTCTACTGTAACACCAATTTTAACTTCTACACCTGTACCTATCATGGACTCAAAATCTACAACTCAAATATCAACAGGAGAGATATCTGAAACAGCAAACCCGATAACAACATCTGCACATGATCCTTCGACAGACTTAACATCTTCTTCTACAGCAACACTCATATTACCAGATGTTACTTCAAAAGAACCAATATCTACTGCAGCAACACCAATATCATCTACACATGACTCTTATACAGATATAACATCTACTTTAACAGCAACACCGGTATTAACATCTACACATGCCTCTTCAACGGATTTAACATCTAGTTCTACAGCATCATTGATATTAACGTCTACACATGTTTCTTCAACAGACACAACATCTCCCTTAATAGCAACACCAATATTAACATATGTTTTAACAAAACCAACATATACTTCAGCAACAACACCAATATTATCTACACATATGCCTTATACTGGTTTAACATCTACTTATACAGCAATACCAATATTAACTTCTAAACATGCTTCATCAATGGAATCATCTTCACTCTCTACAACAACACCGATATCTACACATGTTTCATCAACAGAACCAATATCTACTTCCAGAGCAACATTGATACCAACAGTTTATTCCTCAGCACAACCAACATCCATCTCTACAGTAACACCAATTTTGACATATGTCTCTTCAATAGAACCAATATCTACTTCTACAACAACACCAATTTCAGAATCTACACATGTTTTTTCAATAGACTCAACATCTACAACACCAAAATCAGCAACATCAGAAATATTATCTTCTGCAGAATCTGCCGCAGCAACACTAATATCAACTTCTACACATGTTTCTTCAATTAACTCAACATCTGCTTCTACAAAAACACTGATATCCACAAGACAGACATCAGAAACATCTAAACAAATCATGTCATCATCACATACTGTAAAGATAACAACACCTACTGAACCATTAGTGGCAGCAGCTACAGGATTTGCAACAATGACTTTAGGAAATTACACAAAAAAAAGAATTCCCACGGAACCGAGCATTACAAACTTGACTGAACATACAGCAACATTAATCGCAAAAGGTACAACAATTTCTAGAGATGATAGAGAGCCCAGAAGAAAGAGTATAGTATTTAAAGCAGTATTGTACTTTAATGGCTTTCCTGCCCTATTTTTTTATTTTTACAAGTGTGCACAATATACAATATAGTATTAAAATTGTACAAAAATACATACTGACCTTCTGTATTTGCTGTTTTTAGGGGCTGATTTTGGGAGAATGGAAGCTCAACAGGTAAATAGTCTTTAATATGATCAGCTACAAAGAATTATTTGATATTGTCTTATTTGAATGATAAGAATGCTGATTATTATCTATTCACTAAAAATATCACACAATAACAGTCTCTGCTGTACAAAAGTAAAAAGTCTCTATTATTTTAATTAATTGACCTTATTGTTTTCCCTGCCAGAGGCCATGAAATATGAATTTTATGATATTTTATAGGGATGAGATAACCTAAGTTTGGACTGAAATGTTGTTGTTCGGAAGCTCAGCAATCAGTCAAACTAAATTGGGGTTCAGCTGTGTTGTAACCTCTGGTGGCAGACCACTGCTAAATGTGACAGCTTCATCTCTGGCTGGTTGTTAGGAAGCCGGCAGCTGCAGGTGTCTTAACAACCATGACTCATTCCCACCTCACACATTCAGCTGTCATCCGGGATGACTGGCCAACAGTGGAATGTAAACAAATGCCAGATGCTAAACAAATGCTAAAAAAAAAGGTCTTCCACCAATAATTCCTGCCAGGCCATTCAGATCTAGTATGGATTTTAAATATAGAAAAAAAGCATGGGGTGTCACGTACCTGGTAGCAGAGCCTGATATGATGAGGAAGGCCTCTCTTACACCTCTGACTCTGGGCCCCTGATAGTGTGAACAGAAGGCGCAGGAGTGCAGAGTGGCACAAGTGCCTGTAAGCCTTGTTAGCAGAGCAGGTGTCCACGCCAGGCAGGGTAGTCACAAGAGGTCTATAATGAAGCAGTTATGCAGGGTGACAGCTGGTGAGCAGCAGGCCAAAGAAGGCTGGTACTGGCAATAGCAGGCAGGCAAGGCATATACTGGTAGCAGAGCACAGCCGGTAAACAGGTAGGCCTTGGCCACAGCAGGAGGAATAGCAGAGTCAAGCAAGCCAGGTTATACACTGGCAAGACAGATCAGGTACATGGGCACAGGCAGGGGCATGGTCAAGGTACAAGCCAGGTCACAAACTGATCAGTGGAACAGCAGCAAATGGAGCAGGCATAAGCAGTGGTCAGGCAAGCCAAGTCAGTAACTGGAAACAGAGTACAGGATCACAGGTTCTCAGGACACAGAATGCTGAAGACAAAGCAGCACTGATCCTGAGCACTGGCCAAGTTTAAAAAGGCTGTTTGGCACCAGCATCTGTCACAGGTGCACGTAAGCACCAGCGTTCACGAGAATGCGCGAGGGCGCGAGTACGCGAGTGCACATAAGCATTAGCCAGTGCCCAATTCCTGCAAGCATGACAGGGAACATGTATTACCATTTGCAAAGGAGTCTGTCCAGAGGAGCTATCTTGTTCACTGGCATGACTATCCTGACATGGGGTTCCCCCTAAAAATCCACAGCAGACCCATATCTGAGCATGCAGGCCAGGAAAGAGGAGGGTGAGTCTGCAGCCCTTCCTGAATCATACTAGGCCACATGCCCTTAACATGGGGAGGGACCTTGCCATGTTGATGGAGACAAGGACCTCTTCCCCACAGCCCTGCCCCAGTGGTTGTGGGGTTCTGTGGTTGGATGGGCATATCAGCCCCCAAATAATGCCCCTGTGTGAATGAGCAAGGGGTACATAGTAACCATACTCATTCACAAAAAAATAATTGAAAATAGTCGATAGAGACAGACACAGTTTTTGGCAAGTCTTTGAAAGAAAAATAACCCCATACAATTTGTTTGGCAATCTATTTCTTATTAGTCTGGAAAACGCCCATTGTTTTTACTGTTTTTTTTTTTTTTTTTTCCAACATTCAGATCCCACTGACTTAAACGGGGTTCAGATTCGAGATCTGAAATTTAGTTGTGTTCTGGGAACCTGCCCTGAACGTAATTAGTGAAGATCACAACAGTGCTATAAGTAAACAGCTACACACGTTTAGCTAAATGCTATTTAACCCCTTTAATGCAGAGATTCATATTCAGCTTCACCAGACTCTGTTCCTGGGTACAAAGCACTAGGAGATATCTCAGGAGCAAAAAGGCAATCTAAAAATCTGGGATTTGTTTTACATTTTTTTCAATATTATACACAGAGAGATCTGCTTGGAAGCAAATGTTCTAGGTACCTCTATAGGAATAGTCACATCTACTTTGTTATGTTACTATAAAGTGTTATGTCTAGACCTAAACTTTTTTTCTTTTTTTTTGTAGAGGGAAATTTTCACCAAATACATAAGTAAGTAATCCAATGCTCCAATGCTACAAATACGATTTTTTTACAATTTCAGTTAACATACTGTAACCAGAAAAAAGTAACATATTACACTGTATAGATTATGTTTGTATTATATGCAAGAGATAATAAGAAATATACCATTTGCCATATCTTTTTGTTGATAACATCTGCGTTGATATAAATTTGTTTTACATTTCCTAAATCCATCAGTAAGAGGAAAGGATTTAAATATTATCCAAAGCCTTTAATAAGTTCATGAGCAGTGTATAACATTTAGTGATGAGCTAATTGGTTTAAAGTTGTTCTTCTTTCATCCTCCTTCTGCTTTTGTGGTTGCAGATAGGAGAGCATCATGTTCAACATTTGGTGGACATGTGCTAAGGTTGGGAGGTTTTGGATTAGAATATTAATGCTCATTTATACCATAGTAACAGTTAACATACCTAAGAATGCAAAGGTGGTGGTCTTGAATGAACCAGCAGTAGATGTACCTAAACATACCCAGACACTGATATTCTTAATATTTTTTTTGAAAATCGCTAAGGCATGGAAATCCTCTGTTGTTCTCTAGCTGCTGCCAAAAACAAAGTTTCATGGATTATGATTCATGAGAAACTGGCTAGTATTTTACTACATAGACAATTCAAATTTGATCAAATCTGGGATGCTTGACATCGATATTTGCAATTCATGGACAAATGGTGGGACGGCGATGGAGTGTGGGGTCTCGCACTGGAGGGGGCCACCTGTTAGAGCATGTCTGAACTGTCTCTTTTAATACTCTCTCATCTCACTCTCTGTCTTCCTTACTCCATGTCTTCTTTCCTTCTTTTGTTAACCAAATGCTTATTCTGAATGCCTTTGAGACTCAAATTCAAGGTCTTACTTCCTTCTGGTTATAATATCTGGAATATGTATATATATTGTAGTTATCCAGATAGGATTTATTTTATACTGATATCGCAAGGACTTAGTATAGCACCCCCCATAAAGAAGCCAAATGGGTGAAATATTTAGGGTTTCTATAAAGAATTGTGCTGCGTAGAGCTCTTTTTTTCATGACAGAGTATGCTGTTCTTTATTCACAATATTGTGCATCTTATTGTGTCTTACCTGAGCCTTTATTTTAAATGGTTGCCTGTAATTCTCTGTGTTTTCTTAAAACAATACAAACTAATGGAAATTAAATTGTTATACTTTAACAATATGGTGATATGAAGTTGACTGGCTTTGCAAGTCTAGAGAAAAATGTATTGTGAATATTATATCTGTAAGAGTTGTTCATTTGTAGTAATGTATTCCTTTCAATTTTTTACATTCATCCATTTTCCAACACCTTGCAAGATGCGACAACACCATCTTCATGGACGTCTACTAGTGGAAAATTGAAAGAAAGTTCATCAGCTGTTACTTCTACAATAAAGAGAGTTACAGAGGGTAAAACCTCAGCAGCAACCAAAGCTGTTGCACTGGTTACCACAGGAATTGCTACAGAAAGCTCAACTACATCAATACATTCTGCAACCACAGACAGAGCTACCAAGGCTGTTATCTCATCTTTGGGCACTACAGCTCCACCACCATTAGGAAACTATACAAAAGCTGCATCAACAGTTCTATATTCCACCATCCAAGGAACCACTACAAAAATAGCTGCTGAAATCACAACTCAGGGTACAAAATCAATTGACAGCAAAACTACAGCTCTTACATCCAAAGAAACAACTACAGCAACTTCCATAGATGCTTCAACCATGCCAAGTACAGGGACATCTTCAATAGCAAAACCATGGACATCTGTAGTAGGAAGAACTGAAGATACAGTAAAATCAAAAGACGAAACAACATTATCTACAACGGTAATAATTAAAGAGGAATCACAAACATCTATAGATTCTGCAACAACCCAAACAGTCACAGAAGATTTTAAAACACAAAATACACAAAGTACAAAGCTTACATCAGACACCCATGTCGAGAATATGTCGACCTTGGCAAGTACTGTGTCAACAGATGTAACAAAGGTCACTGTAGTCACCTCTGTAGAAGAGTCAACAAGTTTATCAACAGCTGCTACATCTGATTCAAAAATGACTATAAAAGCTTTAACAGCAGTCAGTGATGTTGTAACTACATCCTATATAGGACCAACTGTAGGTAGCACAGCTGAGACTAAACTAACAGCCACAGATTTCACAACTAAAAATGATTCCTCTTCTGTAAGTAGTCCTTTAGACCCCAATACACTGTCAGCAGCCATGACATCTGAAGTTTCTTCCTTATGGTCTACACAGGCAGAAGAGGCTGGAAAAACTAAGGTAACAGTGATTTCAACATCTACAGATGCTGCAACAATTTCAGCAGGTAGAAGTCTGGGTAGTACATCTTCACATCTATTTATGACTAAAAGTACTACACCACCACTTCAGGCCACAACACCAGGAACAAAAGCAGAAGCTGGACTAACGACAGTCCGCCCTTCTGAAAATAATACTGTTGCAGCAACGGTACAAACTTTTATGACATCAACACAAGAAAGTGCTACAGAGTCAGGGAGTACACCAGCTACAGAAAAAACAGTCACAAGTTCTGGAACAAAAGGTGCAACTGAACCAATTTCACAACACAAAGAGATCAGTTCTACAGTGACCACAAAATATGAAACAACGCAAAGTAAAGGAAAAGAGGTAATCAGTCCAAAGCAATTTACAGAATTCACCACTTTGCAAGAGCAATCCTATAGAACAGATTTAGAAACCACATTGCCAACGACTACACAGTCATCAAAAGGATACATTACCAAACCATTTACAATCACTAGTGAAAGTGTGAGTGATCTTACAACAAACCCATTCAAAGAAACAACAGAGAAACAAGTAGAGACTACTGTAAATACCATCACAATACTTTCAACAGAGGTTCTAACTGGACCAACAAGTATGATTCCAACCAGTAGGGATATTAGTAAGGCAACAGGCACAATGGTTTCAGATTTTCTAACAGAATATAAAGGAGCATCAACTTTATCAACCTCATTTACAACAGCCCAAGCTTTAGCAGCCACCACTGATCTTACAACACCAGTAAATACTGGGACAAAACAGGATAGTACAATAAGTGCAGATGTACAAACACATACACCCTTTACTGACAAACCTTTCAGAGCTACAAGTCCACCTGCAACCAAAGAGCTTACTGGGGCTTCAACCTCTACAACACCAGTAAGAGTATCTATGGAAACATTTTCAGGAACTATTGGAACATCTAAAGCTACGTTAACAGTTACAGCAGAAACTACAAATGTTACTGTTGGCTCTCAATTAGCTAAAACAATACCTATAAAAGCAACACAAGAAACAACTCCTGAAAATCAAACAACTCAAGAAGAAATGAGCAGAGCAAAAGAATTTACAACGCTATCTGAACCTAGTCAGAGGACATCAGAAACAATGATATTTACGATTTTAACAGCAAATGTTACCATGGGAATAACTACAGAGGGAACTACAGCAATTTTATCCAAGGGAGAAACTGAAACGACTCTAAAAATGCATCCTGGTAAAATAACCACAATATTACCAAGATCCACTATGGAGACTACCTATAAGACTGCAGTACTTACTTCAAAAGAAGCTCACATAGCTGGCACAACAACACCAAGATTGACAGCTGGCAGTGACTCAATTATACCAACAACTATAAAAGTACAATCATCTGAATCAACTGCAACAACAGAGTCAGTCAAATCTAGCAAACCTGAATTAGTTCTGACAGCAGGAAATACTACGACAGTGCTGGCAACTGTCACTCCTACATCAGCACCGTCATCCAATACTACTGTGGGAGCACAAACCACTGAATCTAGTACAACACTGAAGACAACTAAATTCATGACTACTGAACCCAAAACACCTCACATGTTTAAAAATACTACAACAGCAATGGCAGCTGGCACTGTTACTTCAGTACCAACAACTAAAACCACTAAAATGTTGCAAACTTTTGAATCAACTTCAACAGAAAAAGCAATAGATATTAAATCCACTGAAATAACAATTGCAACTACTACCAAACCAGACACATCTACATCAACATCGACAACCAGCGGTACTAAAGGAGGGCAAACTGTTGAGTCTATTACAAAAGCAATAGCGAGTACAGCCACTACACTTAAAACCCCCATTACACCTGAAACTACTACATTAGAAGCAACAACCAATACTACCACAATATCACATACAGCGGAGTCAAATACAGCTTCAAAAATAGCTGAAACTTTACCTACCACATCTATAATGACTTTTACCACTGATAAAACTACCTCATCATTGGCCCCTGACACTGCTACAGCAGCACCAACAATTAGTACTACTAAAGTAGCTTCTTCGACAGAATACATTACAACAGTAAAAACAACCAAAATTCTACCTGTTAAATCAAAAGCACCTCTTACAGCTGGAACTTCAATGTCAGCACTAATAACCAATGCTACTTTGGAAGCACACCCTACCAAAATGTTTACCACAGGGATATACAAATCCACAACCACTGAACCTAAAGGACCTTTTACAAGTGAAATTACTACTGTGCAGCTGTCAACTGACACTGTAACACCAGCACCACCAATCAACACTACATTGGCAATACACACTGCTGAATCCATCATAACATCAAAATCAACTACTGAAAGCAAACAAGAGAAGACAACACAAGTGCTTGAGGCATTCACAACTCCTACTGTAGCAATGAAGTCAACAAGTCCTACAAGTAGTTCAACAAGAGGGCTGTCAACTACAACAACTGCAACTTTTGTTGCAGACATTCCCATATCTACTGAAAATACAATATCTGCAAAGCAGGCAACAACTTTAAAAGCCCTTGTGAAAATGACTACAAGTGTTTTAGCAGGATCCTCAAAAATACCTCCCATCCAGCAAACAGAGCCAGCTGTCAAGAAAGGAAACTTCTCAGAGACTAAAATGGCAATACATACTACCGATTCAACTGCAGATTTTGCACACACGAGGCAAACAACATCTGGAGTTCCAACAAATATAAGTACAACAGTAGCGCAAACATCTCCACTAACAAAAGTTACAGCTGAGCCAATCACTGAGGTTACTAAAGTTTCTTTACCTTCCTCAAGTTTTCAAGTGACCGAAAAAGTTTTTCCAACTGAAACAAAAACAGCTATAATGGAAAAAACATCAACAACAACACAAACTACAACTACAAAATCTATACCACAGAGCACCTTGGAACTTATAAAAGGGTCAACAATGCAACCTGAGAAGAATGTGACTTTGCACAGCACGAAGGATGCAAAAGGTACCGTTGCTCTAGTTGGGGAGGTCTCAACCAAAAAAGTGGACTCTGTGAGTGTCACTGGTAAAACTACTGTAGGAGCATCAAAAACAACAACAGCAGGTATTGTTACTATAGCAATCAGCAAGGCAACTGTACCAAGCATAGGAACTGCAAAAGACACAACTACGGGTTCAACTACAAATATCACTAGCCAAACAGCTGGCAAAGCTTCTACAGTGGCCATTCAAAAAGGAGAAGCAACGTCACCAGAAGTTACAACAAACAAACCTTTAATAACATCATCTAGTCACATAGGTTTAATTATTTCCAACAAAACAACAGAGAAGGCGGTCAATGCAACTGTCAGCACAACAACAATAAGAAGACATGTTAATATCACTGAAAGCTCAACTACTATTTCCAAAACAATCAGAGGACTAGTGACCAGCAGTCTAATCCCAAACACCACCAAACCTGGGACAATCAGTATTAACGCTACAGTCCCTGTAAATGGAACAACTGCATATCATATAGGAAATATTACAATTGTCCTTATTGCAGTCAACACCTCATTGCCTACAAATATAACAATGCCACCAGGTAAAATTTTATATATGTGTACAATATATAATACATCTGTTTTAAATTAAAGTTAAAGTAGATTTCTTTGTGCCCCTGGAAAGTCCCTTAATCCCATTGTACCTAAGCTTCAAATGTGGCATTGACTGTAAGATAAGCTCTGCCCATGTTGCAACTAAACTCTTCCCCGCTATTTGATAGTCCAACATTAGAGCCTTACTGCCTGATGGAGGGTCTCGCATGAGGCTACTGAATGGTGAGGATCAGGCTTAGCTCCAGGATTAGTGTTGAGAGAGGCGCTAACAGTTCAGTTCCCTTCTTTTTCTAAATTCCCTACATGCCAATATACCATTATTGTACCTCTGTTGCAGAAAATAAAAAAGCTTTTTCTATGTTCTAGGGCAGATTTACCTCAGCCTCCAGTTTCTCCTATGGAAAACACCTCCATGGCTTCCTGGTATCATGTCCTTTGGGACGTGAAAACCATTTGAAGAAAATACTTCAGCAGCTGACCCCATTAATACACGCCCTACACATGTCTTTCCCCTCCACCTCTGTAGTTACATGCATACATTGTCAGTGAACACTGTTCTCCCTGAATACATAGCCAATGTCTTCCTATACTGATATATCATTTAGTGCCTTACCTTCTTTTTGTATGGATCATTCATTTGGCAGAGTGTGCAGGGGCTGAGCGATTACATAACAGCCTATGTAGAGCATAGCTGTAGTATTAAAAACAGGAGAAGTGTGTCCCTGGAAATCTGTAAAGCAATATACAATTTGAATTCACAATCTTGTTTAGATCTATCATCAACTATGTAGTTCAAAGGCCTACCCGATTGGATACGGGTGATTGGGTAGATAGATGTGTCCTCCTATTATATAGTTTTGGTAAATATAAAGAAGATTGCACAGAAATTGTACATTCAGATTGTATAGTGTATGGTCACCTTATGCACCTAATATGTTTTGGTGCCATTAATTGTTAATGGGACCTCAAACGCGGAAAAAAACATGCAAACGGCAGCACGCCAAAATGTCTCATGAGCTACTTTGCACGTGTAGGGCAGCCTATTGAATGTACCATTTATGGACACCTTGAAGGAAGAAGTAAGAACGTGGTTGGAAATTAGAAAAGAGGTAATATAGTAATGAGGGAGGTGTGGTCCAGAGAGATAAAACAGGCCTTAATCTGTGATGCAGTAAGGCAGTATCTGATGGGATATAAAGCATCCTGGATGGTCACAGGTTGCTACAAGAAGTGATGGGCTAAGATGTATTTTTTTATTTTTTGAACAGAGAGGTGCAGATTCAAAGCTGCCACAGGCTAGGTACGTGAGAGATAAGTACATTGGGATGGCTTGGGCACTACAAGTCCATGTACGGTCTGTGATAAAACAGAACTCTGGGCTGGAACACAGAAATAACCTTGCATTGGGGCTCCCCCATACTGCAAGGGATAAATGCTTGTTATTAAGATGTAGTTGAAGAGGATTTATTACTTACCCTAATCATTATTCTAGTATGGTCCAGCACTGTCCACCTCTTCCCGAAGTTCTGGCCTATTTGGCCGTAATTTCTGTAATAGATTAATTCTTATGATTGTCAGTTCCATCATTGACCAAAATGGGGTATATTTTTTCATGGAAGTATTTCAGAAAACAATACCACATCTTGGCCAGTAGATGAGGGTGATGATCAAAGGAATTAATCTATTATTGAAATTATGACCAGAATTTGTGCAGCCTGCTTGAACGTGTGTGACATTCATCCAATGAATGTTCTACCGTTAAAACAGACCTCTAACTGTAGTTACATTTATAAAAAGCATTTCATGATTTTGGAATTGTATTAAATTGTGGTTTTTTATGTTTGCTTGGATTTCAGATTTAAAGTATAACTAAAGGCAAAACATTTTTTTTCGTATTTTTTTTTAGTTTTGGAGTGCAGAGAGATTAGACCCCCTGTCAGTTTTTATTGCCGTCTGTGTCCCCATTAGGGAGATTCACCTCCTCTATTTGTCCTGTTTACCATTATCAATGAAAGTGAAAGTAAAAGTAAATCCCAAATTTGAGGTTGTCTCCAGAAAAGTAATAGAGGTGAAATCTTCCAATGGGGACACTAGTTCTGTAACCTGGGGGGTCCCCAAGGAATTTCCTTAATTTGCAGGAACTTCCTCTCACTTCCTGTTTGGCTATGGGACAAGAAGTGAAGGGAAATCTCTGAAATGGGACACAGATGGCGAACAAAAATCTGACAGGTGTTATAACCTTCCCTTGCTCTATCCAAAATGAAAAAAAAAAAAGTTTTGCCTATAGTTCTTCTTTAATCTATCATATTTTTTTCCAATCAACTGTTTTCATTATCTATTCTACTGTAACTTTTCCTGAAGCTTTTTGGCTCCATGCCTATGTGTCTCCTGAGTCTCTGTATGTATGTCTCTCATTTCATTTAACCTCTCTTATTTATTATGCTAATTCTGTTTATTGATATTTTAGTGGCAAGTGAATATAAGGATTTGGCTAGCTGGGGTATCATACTTGTCTGCCTGGGGGTAATAGCAGGAACGGTTTTGCTTTTGATCCTTTGTTGTATGGTAAGTTTGGATCATTTTTTATAAGAACTAAAGGACCATTTATCATTGCTGTACCAATACAGTCCTAATGTAATGTATATGTTTACTGCCTTCCAACTGTAATTTGCAGCATTCAGAATATTCTATGACAAAATTAATTTAGCAGGCTATACATAACACAAGCTGTCTCTTTTTGCTCATGAAATCCACTTTTAGAAATCAAAATTTCTCATTCTAAATGCAAAAACCTTAATTTTAGGATCCTATTGTTATGCCCTATATGTATATAATTTATTGAACTTCAGTTATTAGTTCTTAGTTCTCTTTTGATTTGTTAAATATACCATTGAAAACAGTTTGTATTTATTTTAGATAAGTAAAATACCCATTGATCTCACAAAAAAAAAAAAATCAGCGAGATGATAACTTCATGTGCTCTCTGCTGCACTGAGTTCTCGAGCACTGAAACCAGCTTGCCCAGTTCACGTGAGCTACAGAACACCTCCTCCCTAGTATGGAGATGAGGAGAGAGGAAACTGTTTGTAGTCCAAATCTAGCTAACAACCTCAGGTGACAAGATTGTTAGACCATAGGGTAAGTACATGGATTGAAAACTGGCTACAGGGGCGAGTTCAGAGGGTAGTGATAAACGGGGAGTACTCGAAATGGTCAGGGGTGGAAAGTGGGGTCCCCCAGGGTTCGGTCCTGGGACCAATCCTTTTTAATTTATTCATAAACGACCTGGAGGATGGGATAACCGGTTCCCGACCGGCTCACGCAGATATGCTGCTGCAGAATGGCTCTCCTGGGCAAAACCCCGTACAGGTACGGCTTCCCCTTTAAGAGCCACCAGAGTGCGCGCACGCACCCGCTGCACGGCGGGGGAATCCAGTGTGTGTGGCTGACGGGCGCGATCGCTGCTGGCTACTCGTGATTGCGTGCACGAGAGCCAGCACGGGGATTTGTGTGTGTAAACATATCATTTGTTCCTTGTAAGTACGAACAACAATATGTCTCCTCCCCCAGTCAGTCATATCCCCATACAGTTAGAACACATCTAGGGAACACATGGGGTAGCATTATCACCCTAGGCTGCCTGGTCTTGATTTGGACAACTACAGAACTCTCCCCCTCTTGTCTTCTTGTCTTCTCCATAACATAACGGAAAGTGTTCTGTAATCCACAGATAAAACCTTGGCAGAGTTGGCAGGATCAACAGATATTTTCTGTATTTGCAAGTTTTTTAAAGAGACAAGGCACAGTCTAGTGTTTATGTATTAGAGAAAGATATACTGAATATGTGTTTTTTTTTTTTTACTGGTACATACACTTTAAAGCGGTAGTAAACACTGTTCGGTGACTTGTACCTACAGGTAAGGTAATAATAAAGCTTACCTTTAGGTAGAAACAAAGAAGAAATAGATGGGATTTACACCCCTCACATTTTTGTAAATATTTTATTATTTCTTTTCATGTGACAACACTGAAGAAATGACACTTTGCTACAATGTAAAGTAGTGAGTGTACAGGTTGTGTAACAGTGTAAATTTGCTGTCCCCTCAAAATAACTCAACACACAGTCAATAATGTCTAAACCGCTGGCAACAAAAGTGAGTACACCCCTAAGTGAAAATGTCCAAATTGGGACCAATTAGCTATTGTCCCTCGCCGGTGTCATGTGACTCGTTAGTGTTACAAGGTCTCAGGTGTGAATGGGGAGTGGGTGTGTTAAATTTGGTGTTATCGCTCTCACTCTCTCATACTGGTCACTGGAAGTTCAACATGGCACCTCATTGCAAAGAACTCTCTGAGGATCTGAAAAAAAGAATAGTTGCTCTACATAAAGATGGCCTTTATGTGAGGGGGGCACTCATTTTTGTGAGATACTGTATGTACCGCAGCAGAAAAACAGTCAGTGTAAAAACACAATAGGGGTTATTTACGAAAGGCAAATCCACTTTGCACTGCAAGTTCACTTGGAAGTGTAGTCGCTCTAAATCTAAGGGGTAGATCTGAAATGAGTGGAAGCTCTGATGATTTTATCATCCAGTCATGGGCAAGCTAAAATGCTGTTTTTTATTGTCCTTGCATGTCCCCCTCGGATCTACAGTGACTTTACTTCCAAGTGAAGTTTCAGTGCACTTTCAAGTGCACTTCAAGTGCACTTGCAGTGCAAAGTGGATTTGCCTTTAGTATTGACAACATGTAACAAAACATTGTAAAAAAAAAAACTGGCAACAGCAAATTGATACATTGCATAGTAAATATATGAAAACTGGCAACAGCGTCAAGAAAATACATTGTAAGATAAATATATAGCAGTCATCCTAGATGACATGGACCACCTCCAGGACAGAGTATAAACATGAAATCTGCATGTATATATAAAACTAGTGTAAAACCATGTAAAAACCATTTAATGAAAATATGATGCGTCAAATAATCCCCCTACGCGTTTCGTGGATTTATTCCACTCTTCAGGGGCAAATGTATCAGATATATATGAGTAAAATATGAAGTTGTGAAATTGCAACAAGAGTGACGCTTAAGGCGTCTGTCACGGGAGCTGAGGTACTGGGACACAAGGAATGAAACAGGAGCATAACTCGAACCTCCATAGGAAAAGAATGTCCAGAGGTGATGTGTGTGTGCTCCAATACTTGAACATGAAGCCATGATCTAGATGAGTATGTGCAGTGTGTACAGTGTGTGATGCCAGAAGGGCAGTCCCATCTATTTGTAGCAGTCCCGCTAAAAATCGCAGATCGCCGCCATTACCAGTAAAAACAATAAAAAAATAAAAGTCCCTAAATTTAACCCGTATTTTGTAAACGCGATAACTTTTGCGCAAACCAATCAATATAAGACTATTACGATTTTTAAAAAAAATTATGTAGAAGCATATATATCGGCCTTAACTGATGAATAAATTAGTTTTTTTATATATTTTTTTTGGATATGTATTATAGCAGAAAGTAAAAAAATATATATATTTTTTAAATTGTTGGTCTTTTTTTATTTATAGCACTAAAATATAAAATCTTCAGAAATTATCAAATACCACCAAAAGAAAGCTCTATTTGTGGGTAAAGAAGGACGTCAATTTTGTTTGGGTACAGTATCGCACATGTGCGCAATTGTCAGTTAAAGCGACGCAGTGCCATATCGCAAAAAACAGCCTGGTCATTAAGAGGCCAAATCCTTCTGGGGCTGAAGTAAGTCTTTCCTAATGTGCTAGTATGCGATGCTTACTAGCACATTATACCCTTAACTTGCAGGGGGAAGATTTTTTTTTCTCCCAGAGTTTACTACCGCTTTAAATGTTATTTTTGCCATTTTGGCTTTTACACCATTATACCCTTAATGGACTAAAACGATATTTCAACTTTATCTATAAGTCTACTTAGAGAATTCAAAGGAATTTGCAGCTTTTGTCTTCCACTGTTTGTCCGTATAAGAAATAAGAACAAAGGAATGTCTTATGTAATGCAGTGAAGGATTTTCAGATGAAGATGTGAATAACATGTTTTTGAAGGAATGAGAACGAAATAGTATGGTTCTCTTTGAGCTTATCACCTTGAGAAAAATGCTTCTTTTCAATGTGTAAGGCAACCATTATTGAGGAGGTATAGAAGCAACCATTGATTATTTCGCCTTCTGAAAATACTATCTTCATGGCACTCATGCTGGTCCAATGGCTTCTGTACTTTCTAATTCAAACAAGTGATTTACTATGCATGAAGGTAAAAAAACTTCAGTATACTTACCCAAGCCCGATTATGATTCAGTGAAATGCCCAAGAGCAGCTGCTCTCTCAGGTCTCTGCCCCCCTCATTGGCTGAGAGACAGCAGTGGGAGCCATTGACTCCCGCTGATGTCACTCACAGCAAGTGAGTAGGGAGCAGGGGTAGGAGCTGAGCCCTGTTCTGTGTGTCTTATGGACACACAAAGTGGCGCTCGAGAGCAAGCACACACAATTGCCCTCAAAACAAGTGGCTTGCTTTAGGGGTACCCAGAGGAAAGGAGGAGCCAAAAGCACCAGGGTGGATTGGGGCTGCTTTGTGCAAAACCATTACACAGAGCAGGTAAGTGTAACATGTTTGTTATTAAAAAAAAATAAAACAAGAGCACATTAGTGATAATTTACATTGCTCAAATTATTTGGTAAATCAGTAATGAGATTTTATTGATGGAGTTTACATATATTTTAGAGCTTACACTTAAAGTGATACTAAAGGATCAGTTTTTATTTTTTTTAAATAACAAACATGTCATACTTACCTCCACTGTGCAGCTCGTTTTGCACAGAGTGGCCCTGAACATCCATTTCTGGGGTTCCTCGGTGACTCTTGCGGCTCCTCCCCGCATTAGACAACCCCCTTGGAGAAGCGTACTCCCGAAGGAGTTACTTTGCGGGCACGCTCCCGAGTCCAGCATTCGGCGTCCATTCCCCGCCGAGTCCTATCCAATCTATCCAATCAAGAGCTGGAAACCCATGGAGACGACAGGGACGACGGGGACGCGCCACCGGAAATTCGAGGCTCAGGTAAGTAAAACGGGGGGGCTGGGGGGCCGGTGACTGTAAGGTGTTTTTTCACCCTAATGCATAGGATGCATAACCTCCCTGGCGATTTTCCCGATTGTGGCTCGGGGTTGAATTTCAGCACCATTAGCAGTAACCCCGAGCCACGCTCGGGATTGCATTGCAGGATCCTGGTGCGGTGTACTTACCTTGTCCCCAGAATCCTGAGATGTCCCCCCGCTGTGTCTGCGGGCTGTCTCCTCTGCCCCGATGTCCTGTGTGCCGTCTCCGTTCCCTGCGAGCGTCGCAACGCACAGGGGCGGAGCCTGGCGGCAAGTTCAAAAAATTTTAAATTCATAACACATACAATACACTGTAATCTTACAGATTACAGTACTGTATGAAATTATTTCACATCCCTTTAGTCCCTAGTGCTTTGTCCAATGCCCTACATGCAGTTTTATATTTTATATACTGTTCTTTCTGCCTGGAAACTGGAGATTGTCCATAGCAACCAAAAAGTGTCCCTTTACATCAAAAGTGGTTTTAGACCAGCTAGAAAACAGCGATAGTAAATTAGAACACTTGCAGAATTGAGCGATAGTGAATCATGGGGAAGTTAATTTTATTAATATTATTTTATTATTTATTATAATTATTTATAGTTATTTATTATATTATAATTTATGATTTTGTGTTTCAAACTTTATCATACCCGGGATATCTACTATTGTATCGACTCTTGTTTGGACAGATTTAAGTGTGTTATTGCTAAGAATTACAGGCCTACAATATAAAACGCCAAATTTCTATGCAAAATAATTGTACCGCTTTGAGACACAAAAATCTGACATAATCATACCGCCAGGGAGGTTACGGTGAAAAAACACGAGCATTTACAACCCCTTTAACTTAAACTAACCTGAACTATAACTGTTAAATGTTATCTAACTAGCGAAAAAGTTTTATGTATGTAACTGGGGCAGATTGACTAAAACTGCAGCACTCAGAATCTGGTGCAGCTGTGTAAGGTAGCCAATCAGCTTGTAACTTTGGCTTATTCAATCAAAGTTTGGCAATAAAACCTGGAAGCTGATTTTTTTCTATAGCTGCACTAGATAGTAGATTTTGCACCATGTAGTTTGAGTAAATAACCTCCACCATTTCAGTGTGCACTAATGTTTTAAAATTCATGATTTGCTCCATAGCTTGTTATTATGTATAAATATGGGGGAAGCCATTTATGTTACTTACATATGCCGGCTCTCTTTTTCTTTTCTACTGACAGTTTCTGGCTAGCCGGCGGAAGGGTAAATATGAGCTTCCAGTATATCATGTGCATAATATATGAAGATGAAAAGAAGACTTGAACATGAGGAACCTTAAATGTTGAAGGTTGCTCCCTGAAAGTTCCAGTCTACTTCATGGAGTCATGCACTTCTAACACTAACAACTTTCAACGTGCAAGACATGAACGCATTACGCATTGAGACTGGCATGTCTTTTGTCTTTTTTATCTGCCTAGAGTTCAGATTTAATATTACTTAAAATACATTGATATTTATTAAAAAAGGAATTAGCAACTTTCTGTAAAAAAAGGTGTATCTTGTGTAAATATTATAGATAAACCATGATTTGTGATGCCTTGTAAGCTATGTAGAAAACGAACCACTCCTTACTGTTCTATAGCCTTATACTAAGTTGCTTCAAATATCGCCTTTGGCTAAACAGCTTACTATATGATATATGATATCTGCTTTTCGATTTCAATTAGCTGATAGTAAATCCGTCACAAAGCTAAACAATTCAAGCTAAGCATGTGATGGAAAAAGGCTTAAACATTACAACAACGTTGTTCAATCACCCATGGTCATCCACCGGATCTCATCTTTCATCAGCTCTAGAACAGTATGAACTAAGACAGATTTTTGAATTGTTACAAATTGGAGCTGATTGTTCTTTGACAAATAACTCTTTGTGATATAAGTTTGTAAATAGAAAAGTATGTATATAAAATTTTTAGACAAAATTCTATTTATTAAACAGCCAATTGTAAAATAAATGAATTTCGTTCACATTTATTATGCTATTTATTGTAAAAACTCTGTAAAAATAGTAACTTCTTTGTAAATGTTTGACTTTGAAATAAACAATTTGTCATCAATTAACCAAATATGTGGATGAAAAGTGAAAGAACATGTGTAAAGTATTTCAGTAATGGCAGCCTCCATAGTCTTTCAATTCTGCTTACTTTTGGCACTTGTACCTACAGGTAAGCCTATAATAAGGCTTACCTGATAAATAATCACATTTTGTTACATTGCAGCCTGAAATGAAGACAGGCACAGTTTTTGTTTTATCCAGCTGTATTTACTTATAATATCCAGGTGAAATCTATAACACCAACATGTCAGAAAAAAATAAAAATAAATAAAAACTGAATCATTGATCAACTCCTTGTGTCAGAATTTTGTTGAACCACCTATTGCTTTAATTACAGCCATTAGTCTGTTGAGCTATGTCTCTACAGACTTTGCAATATTTGCCCACTTTTCTTTGCAGAACTGCTCAAGTTCAATTAAATTTGATGGTGACCATTCGTGGACTGAAGTCTTCAAGTCATTCCACAGATTTTCAATTGGGTTTAAGTCTGGGCTCTGACTAGGCCATGCGAGAACATTCACCTTTTTTTTCTTCCAGTGGACATCGGGCCTGCCGGACCCACTGATTGCCTCCCGCTGTGTCCAATCCCCAGAGCTGAAGAGAGGAATCACATACAGGTACGTGATTTTGAGCTTAAGGGCCACCCTGCCACATGTGTACGTGGTGCGGCCCTTAGGCGGTTAAAGCTCCCACCTCCTACCATTATTCAGTAAAAGAGTACTTTCCGCTGAATCCTATTCACTTGTTGACCTCTGGTTGGAAAATTTAGGCTGGAGATCCTCATTGAACCCGTAAAGGACACCTTTACCAATTCACTGAGTAGATATACTTGCCAAGTGAATCAGGGATTTGCTACAAACATTTACTTTTGTAAATCACCCAAAATGGGTCAAATCCTGTTGTCAGCAAGTCTATCTACTCTCGACATTAGCAAAACAAATTGAGAGCAACCTAACAAGTTGGTTAACCTATATATGTATATACAGTATATATATATATATATGTGTGTGTGTGTGTATACCTACATACAGTATATACCGTATTTATCGGCGTATAACACGCACTTTTTTCCCCTTAAAATCAGGGGAAAATCGTGGGTGCGTGTTATACGCCGATCCCCACTGTCGGTGAGCCGAAAAAGAGAAAGCGCCACCGAAAAAGACCATTTCCATTCTTCAAAAGAGTGATGCTCTACTTGTCTCTTCAGAATTCCCCATAGATGTTCAATTAAGTTCAGATCAGAAGACATACTTGGCCACTAAATCACTTTGACCCTGTTTTTCTTCAGAAATGCAACAGTGGCCTTAGATATGTGTTTTGGATCATTGTCATGTTGGAAAAGTGCACGACGACCAAGGGCACAGAGTGATGGTAGCATGTTAGCATGTTCTCTTTCAATATAGAGCAGTATATCTGTGAATTCATGATGCCATCAATGAATGTAGCTCCCCAACACCAGCAGCACTCATGAAGCCCCACAGAAGGACACTGCAACCACCATGCTTCACTGTAGGAACCATGCATTTTTCCTTGTACTTCTCACCTTTGCAAAACCATACAGTTTCAAAGCCATCAGTTCCAAAAACATTTATTTTGGTCTCCTTACTCCAGAGTACATAGTTCCAGTCGTTTTCTTCTTTTTCAGAATGGGCCCTTGAAAATTCTAGGTGGGCTTTTTTGTGCATGGTCTTTAGGAGAGGTTTCCTTTGTGGACGACAACCATGCATGCCATTCCTCTGCAGTGTACGCCGTATTGTGTCATGGGAAACAATTACCCTAGTTTGGCTTTCTTCTTTAGCCAACTTTAGTGAACTTGCATGGTGATTTTCTTCAACCCTTCTCATCTCTTCTGTTGAGGTGTTAACTTCCATGGACGACATGGACTTCTCTGTGAGAGGGTTGCAGTTCCATCTTTATTAAATTTTTGTTTCACTTTTGCTACAGTATTCTGACTGATAACTACTTTGCTGATTTTCTTGTAGCCTTCATCTTTCTTGTGTAAAGAAATTATTTTCTTTCTCAGGCCTTGTGACATTTCTCTTCCATGTGGTGTCATTGCTGACAGCATGAAATGGGAAGGGGCTTTCTTTGTTAAGTTAGGTCCGGTTCACATTGGTACAACACGACAGTCATACCACTTTGGATCCCACTTTGCCCTGCGACTTGAAGTCCGACATGCGTCCGACTTCAATGAACAGGGATCCGATTTTGATCTGACAATACCAGCCACTGTGTCTGGTATGAATCTTTAGGGGGAACTCCACGCACAATGTAAAAAAAAAATGGCATGGGTTCCCCCTCCAAGAGCATACCAGGCCCTTCGGTCTGGTATGGATTTTCAGGGGAACCCCATGCCGAAAAAACGGCATTGGGGTCCCCCCAAGGTCCATACCAGACCCTTATCTAAGCACACAGCCCTGCAGGTCAGAATAGGTGGGGAAGAGCGAGCACCCCCTCCTGAACCATACCAGGCCGCATGCCCTCAACATGGGGGGTGGGTGCTTTGAGGCAGGGGGGCCCTGCGCCCCCCACCCCAAAGCACCCTATCCCCATGTTGATGAGGACAAGGGCCTCTTCCCGACAACCCTGGCCGTTGGTTGTCGAGGTCTGCAGGCTGGGGTTTATCTGAAGCTGAAAGCCCCCTTTAACAAGGGGGCGCCCAGATCCCGGTCCCCCACCCTATGTGAATGAGTATGGGGTACATTGTACCCCTGCCCATTCACCTAAAAAAATGTAAAAAAAAAAACACATTACATTTAATTTGGTGTTGAGTTCCCCTTCAAGATCATCAGAGCACAAGTCCCAAGCTCCCAATGTCAGAGCGTTTGTCGTACCAGCGTGAACCCAGCCTAAGGCCCTTTTATAATCAACTGTCTGCTGGACACCTGTTGAATAATTAGACTCACCTGTAGATGAAATCTAGTTAATTAAGATTGTGTTGTCTAAAATGTAGCTTTGCTCCTAAGACTTTCATTGGGGTGCATTAATTTATGCAACATGATCTTGAATGAATTTGTAAGGAAAAATACTTTTTTTGAATGCGCAAATTAACAAATCTTGGTTTCAATCAATGATCTTGTTTTAATCAATGGCCCATATTTGTGGAAGTATTTTGTAGTATAGTGTCCCATAGAAAATGTTGATTCTGAAAGGAAAGTAAAGGTTTTCTGACGAATCTGTTGCTGAGCACTGTAAATAAATGTATATGTTCCAGATACAAAAGGTTTAATAATAATGAAGGGTACCACATCCAGTGTATGATAAACAAAATGTGAATAAAAGACGTGACAGACTTTTATGGTAAAGCGGAAAAGAACGCTGCTACTCCCAACCAGCCCAGGTGAATAAACGATAAGGAGTGGCCTCAGCTTACATGCCTCCACCAAACCAATCACCCTCATTCATTTCGCTCTGCCCACTGGGGCTTAGTCATAGAGTGAGACAAGGAAAAGCCTGAACCCCATGTCCTGGGACACAGGGATATGCTACATCTCTAGCAGTGCACCGGCAGCGGCTGAGGCGACTGCATCCACTCTCCTCTGTGGTATGGAGATGAGTGAGGGGAAGATGTCCCCCACCTGGCTCCATACCATTGCAGGGGGGAAGTGACGTCAAAACGTCACTTCCGCCCAGAGCTCTTAAAAATACTTTTTTTTTTCAAACAACATTTTTTTTTTAATTGCATTTTAGTGTAAATATGAGATCTGAGGTCTTTTTGACCCCAGATCTCATATTTGAGAGGTCCTGTCATGCTTTTTTCTATTACAAGGGATGTTTATATTCCTTGTAATAGGAATAAAAGTGATACAATTCTTTTTTTAAAAAAAGAACAGTGTAAAAATAGAAAATAAAATAAGAAAACTTTATTTTTTAAACGCGTCCGTCCCGCCGAGCTCGCGTGCAGAAGCGAATGCATACATGATCAGCGCCCGCATATGAAAGCGGTATTAAAACCACACATGTGAGATATCACTGTGATCATTAGAGCGAGAGCAATATTTCTAGCCCTAGACCTCCTCTGTAATTCAAAACATACAACCTGTAGAATTTTTTAAACAACACCTATGGAGATTTTTAAGGGTAAAAGTTTGTCGCCATTCCACAAGCGGGGGCAATTTTGAAGCGTGACATGTTGGGTATCAATTTACTCAGCATAACATTATCTTTCACAATATAAAAATGGCTAACTTTACTGTTGTCTTGTTTTTTAATTCAAAAAAGTATTTTTTGCAAAAAAAGTGCGTTTGTAAGACCACTGCGCAAATACGGTGTAACAGAATGTATTGCAACGGCCGCCATTTTATTCTCTAGGGTGTTAGAAAAAACATATATATAATGTTTGGGGGTTCTAAGTAATTTTCTAGCAAAAAAAACTGTTTTAACTTATAAACACCAAATCTCAAAACGAGGCTCAGGGCTGAAGTGGTTAAGGTACCCAGGAAAAATGTATGACTTTTTTTTTTTAAATAAATACAATTTAAAAATACATTAAAAAAATTATGTAGTCTCAACTAAGTTTAATCCAGCTTCAGTTGTACAGATATTGTAATCTAGTACCCTTTAACTGTAATTACATTGCTATATTTTCTTCCCCAGTCAAATGACGATACATAGCAGTTATGACTTAACTAATGAGGCAATGGAATAGAAATCTTTCTCAACGCATTTCTCAGACACAAATCATGCTTCATCAGGAATGCAAATAAACATGACATTTTGTAAGTCTGATGTCCTTATACATACACTATATTGTCAAAAGTATTGTGACGCCTGCCTTTACACACATATGAATCTTAATGGCATCCCAGTCTTTGTTCGTAGGGTTCAATATTGGGTTGGCCCACCCTTTCAGCTATAAAAGCTTCAACTTTTCTGGGAGTGTGTCTATGGGAATGTTTGACCATTCTTCCAGAAGCGTATTTGTAAGGTCAGGCACTGATGTTGGATGAGAAGGCCTGGCTCGCAGTCTCAGTTCTAATTCATCCCAAAGGTGTTCTATCGGGTTAAGGTCAGGACTCTGAGTAGGCCAGTCAAGTTCCTCCACCCCAAACTCACTCATCCATGTCTTTATGGAGCTTGCTTTGTGCACTGGTCCATATAATTTGGTAGAGGGGGGATTATAGTGTGGGGTTGTTTTTCAGGGGTTGGGCTTGGCCCCTTAGTTCCAGTGAAGGGAACTCTTAAGGCCTCAGCAAACCAAGACTTCTTGGACAATTTCATGCTCCCAACTTTGTGGGAAGAGTTTGGGGATGGCCCCTTCCTGTTCCAACATGACTGTGACGATTGTCCCCTGATCAAGTGCAGATACCCCAGCATAGAAAGACCCAGGAACTGAGGGTTGACCGCAGACTTCTGTAACTTTTCATGATATTCAAGAAGGAAACAGCAATTCTCCACATGAGTCACTCGGTTATAGGGTGCTAGTGAAGTGCATTTTGGAAAATGAATACACATCGAGAGGGTGGTGTTCCTTTTCACCTAATTCCTATGGCCTGTGGTTGTCACTAGGGCCCCTTACAAGAATGCTACACTGATAACTAACTTTCACCAGCATCCAGGAAACAGATATAACCCAATTCGGCTCTGGGGTTAGTAGAATCCCACGACACCAATGTTTCCACCTCCTACAGGTGAACTACCCCAATCACAATATCACTGGTTATCTTCACCTCTCCCCTAATAAAATTCTCTAGGAGTGTTCTCAAGCATCCCTCACTGAGTTTTTGTGTTTCAGTCATCCAGTGTAGATATTAAAACTTAAAAATAAGTAAATTAAGAAAAAAATAAGCTACTATCTAGCAATCTCTATTAATTACAGTGTTTCCATTTAAAGTTTTAATGCTGTGATATAAGTAGAATTTGGGGAGGTTACAGTCTTTAACCCTAGGTTTACATTTATAGGGTTGATGCAGTTTGCAGGATCAGTTTTGAACATGTGTTTTTGATGTGTTTTGTTTTTTTTTCTTTAACAAACTGTGTATACTGTAGCTGGTTGTTAAGGAGCAGGCCAGCCACTGCGTCTTAACAACCAATGAGTCATCAGCTGCCATTTTTTTTTTTTGGCATGGGGTTCCCCCCAAAATTGATATCACACCCGAATGCCCTGGTATGGATTGGGGGGAAGACCCCATTCCGCTTTTTTTTAATTGCCGGAAATGCTTGTTTTCACATTCAGCTGTCAGCAGGGAATCACGCTCCTTATCAATCAGCTATATACAGTGTGTTATGGAGAGAAAAAAATAAAATGCAAAATGCATGTAAAAACGCATCAAAAATGCAACGTGCTTTTGGTGTGGGTCCATTGAAGTCTATTGCACACAAAACGCAATCATAGGAAACCATGTTAAATGGACTGCAGTGCGCAAAACGCACTAAAAAACGCATAGGTGTGCACCTTGGGGTACACTCAGCTGACTCCATTGTCCAGTATTCTTCTAAACTGAAACTGCTAGTCTCTTTTCCCCTAAAATGACAGCACAGAAAATGTTATGTTACAATGTTTCATTGCTACATATTTTAAGTTCTATATAGGTAGGAGTACTCCCTTATGTACTGTACATGTGTAAATGGTGTCAACAGTTTTTTTCCTCAAAAGTACTTTTATTTATTTTTTTTGGTATATTGGCACTCAATAAAAGTTTGCTTGAAGGTATTTAGAATATAAGTTTATATACTTTGAAATGCAACGAACAGTCCATATAGAAGAAATGTTTGGTAATGACTACCATTTTTGTGTTTTAACATGTTTCAGTACTGTTCTGTATGCTTGCAGCCATTCCCTGGGCTTTTTCCTCATTCCTCATATTATACGTGGCTGCACAATATGACATGCCTTCTATATAAATCAGCTACAATTTAGTCAGCTGCCTTCTGCTGTCATATGGAAAGGGGCTTTAATGAATTAATTGACATTTATTTTACTTCAAAGATTTGAATTAGGAGAAGATCTGTTAATAAAGTTTCTGCACTATGGAGATGTTGCATGGATTTTATTCCCACAGCCAGAACTGCACTAAATGGAATATTATTGTTATTCTTTACTTTTTCCTACTGTCTGCAGGTAAGAATTTAATATCTACCAATGTGGATTAATAACAGCCTATTCACATTGCTGCCTATCACATATGTTTGATTTCCTTTTAGTTATAGTAGCATTTACAATAGCAACTTCTCCCAGCATTCTGGGTGGGCTTTCATATGATTCTGTTGGTTTTATTTGATTTTGTGTGCACATTTTAAATACATTTTTGTGCATTTTTGATACTTTTATATGTTAAAATGCAATCAAAAGTATACACATAAAATACGCACCTAAAATGCACAAAGAGCACAATACATCTTGCAAACACAATTTGCAAGAAAGTACTGGTACATAAAAACAAGTAGGTAAAAATGAAGAAAAAAAAGATCAAATACATATTTTATTTTTTTTGTACAATAGTGCCAATGAGGGCCAAAATCCATAACAATGACCTGACTTAGGTTGGTTACTGATTATATACTGAAACTATATTCTGCTTCTGGCACAAATATTAATGCAGTAGTGACACATGTCAGTCTTTGACATCAGTAAAGCCTAAACATACTACAGATCAGTCTGGGGTGCTGTGCTATAATATATTGTTATATTCTTTGATCTTAGGTGGTGGCTCACCACTGTGGATATATATATACCTGCTGCTGGATTCCAAATATTAATTAGACCCTTCTGGGTCTCTAGTCCACAGATCATATTCACTTTTACATAATACAATTATAATTTCCAAAGATGCTTTGCTGCCTAATGTGAATCTATTCTTATTAATAATATTAACTAATATGACATTGCATACAATGCTCCTCTGTTAAAATATGTCACAAAATAGATTAATAAAATAGCTAATGAGCTTTCAATAGAAAATCCATTTGTGGAACATTGTACTGGCATTATTGGCCTCCTTAAAATCCTGTTTGCTTGGCTGCCATGGTAATCTAATAATTTAAAATAGATGCAATCCTGATTGGATGCCAGTTTGCTAAATCACTGAGTACCAGAAACAATTACCATGTTTTTTTTTATTTCTTAATAAATACATTTTCAAGTTTTTTCATCTTTATTTCTACTAATCTCCAGCAGCCTCTTCATGACTACATGCACTTGAGAGATTGCTGCATTAAGAAGGAAAGTTCAGTATTGGGTGCTTCCAAGTTTTCACAGTACAAGTTTCCTTTAAGAGCAGTCAGAATAAATAAAGAATTATATTTACTTGTTTTTTTTTTTTTGTAACTGGTGAATTGAGATTCAGCTATAAATGCTTTCGATGTTTCCAAAAGATCTGTCTTTGTTCCAGTCATTTCTATCTTCTGATTTTATATGTGGGAAACACTGTGAGAAACTATAGTAATTTTAATTGGATTTGTAAATTGAATCAAAGTAAGAAAAAAAAAATAATAAACAGTATACATAAGTCGAATTGCCTAAAATTGTGTTAGCTCTAACTTGTAATTTCAAAAGTATAGATTTTAAAAATGTAAATCATCTGTTATAGAGTGGCAACACATTTGGCTGCTCTGGCCACTGGGGTTAACATGTGTTATGTCACACATTAATAAGTGTTGTGTTAAGAGAGTCCAATGAAATTAATTGGCGGCCAATGCACCCTAACATGGAAAAAAATCGGAAAGTGACCCTTTTTTTGGAATGCAGCATTGCAGCATGATGCAACGCAGGTGCATTGCCTTAGTGCATTGAGGGGCCATTCAAAATAAATGGCAAAGTGACTCTTAATGCATGTTATGTCTGTTACCTTGCATTGTGGTAACATACGCAATAATGTCTTCTGAACACTGTGATCATCAGCTAGCTTAAAGGCCTTGGCTGGGCTATAGCCATCTGCCTTTTTAAGCTTGCCGTCTGGTAAGCTCAATCAACAGCTACGGTGGTTGGGCACACTGCTTGTATATGCACACTGTGGTGTCATTATTATTTTTCATGCTTCCAATGGACATTTTGTTTTCCCTGATGTCAACTGTTATGGACTTAATTTCTTAGCGCAGCCTTCCCCATTCTTTATACGCAATAATGTGCATGTTACAATGACGGGTTAGTGCAAATGGCCCCTTGGGTGTTTATATATATACTTGTTTCTGTCCTGCATATAGGGTTTTGCAAAAAAAAAATATATATATATATATATATATATATATATATATATATATATATATAGCACCAACAGTTTGCACAGTGCTTTACAAAATGAAGGCAGACATTACAGTTACAATACCATTTGGTACAAGAGGAATCAGAGGGCCCTGCTCCTTAGAGTTTACAATCTAAGAATATATAGAGCGAGAGAGAGTAGATATGATTATTTAAAATGAACTTTTTCAAAAGTCATGTAGTCACTATCGTAACTGCCCCTATAATTTGATTTGAGCAAGACTGCAAACACTTGTTTGACAATTGAAAGGATATTTTAGAAATGGAACTGAACCTAATAAATTAATGTAAAATAAACTACTGCAAGATTGAGGCATGTATGGCCAGGATAAAAAATTGCCAGCTTACTACAATTTTCTTTGCAAGTTTAGAAAATGGGAATTTTTTGTATATTCACACAAAGCGTGCAAACTATATTGTAGTTTAACAGGAGCTTATTAACCCTACTGAAACCATCCAATAATATGACCAAATTTTTAGAAGTAAGGTCCAGTGTTCATTTGACCACAGCTTTTATTTACTCATGACATAAAGTCCAACTCCATTACTTTTCTACATATAAAAAAAAAAATTGTGCCGTAGCTAAAAAAATACAAAAGCTGTTTTTTTCACTGGAACAATCATCTGTTCTCTGGTGATGTACCTCTTATAGGGCGTACACACGGTCGGACTTTGTTCGGACATTCCGACAACAAAATCCATGGATTTTTTCCGACGGATGTTGGCTCAGACTTGTCTTGCATACACACGGTCACACAAAGTTGTTGGAAAATCCGATCGTTCTGAACGCGGTGACGTAAAACACGTATGTCGGGACTATAAACGGGGCAGTGGCCAATAGCTTTCATCTCTTTATTTATTCTGAGCATGCGTGGCACTTTGTCCGTCGGATTTGTGTACACACGATTAGAATTTCCGACAACGGATTTTGTTGTCGGAAAATTTTATCTCCTGCTCTCCAACTTTGTGTGTCGGAAAATCCGATGGAAAATGTCCGATGGAGCCCACACACGGTCGGAATTTCCGACAACACGCTCCGATCGGACATTTTCCATGGGAAAATCCGACCGTGTGTACGGGCCATTAGACTTGGGGGGTGGCTTGATCTGTACAAGAACATAAAGTCAGGCTTTAAAGTAATCCTGAGCTTTGCCTATACAAGTAAAAAGGTAAAGATTCAAGCCATAATAGCTGCACATACTCCCTGTCCTTCTGCTCCCTGGCTGCTCTGATTTGCTACCTGGAATCAAGAAAAAAAGCCTTGTCTAAGCTTTAAGACTTGGAGCTTACACAGGGCTAAGAATTTCCACCCCGCCCTCATTTGGCAATGCTTGGCTCCTGAGCAGCCAATCATCAAGTACTAGCATGTAAGGAAAGAAAGTCACATGCCCCCCTTTACTTTGAAATAACACCCATTTTTCTGTGCTACCAGTGGCTGAATAGAATGGCAACAGAATGGGAGTGACAAAAAGATGGGTGCTTCTGGATGGTCCTTCATTTAATTCTCCAACTTATCTTAATTTAGGAACTGATTTGCAACATTCTGTCAATAATGGGTTTTTAAATCCAAATTCTCAAGAGCATATTTATATATTTGTTGGGGTACTTGAAATGTAAGTTCACCTTCAGCAACATTTTCCAAAAAAAACCCACCCTATGCTATTTCATATCTTCTGAATAGTACATACCGGCACTATACCTATTTCAAATGATGCACCTCCTCACACTACACATGCAGCTGTGTTGGGCGCTCCACAAAAACTTCTAGCCCCTCAATCCCCCTCCATCCTGCTGTTTGCAGGACCAACTGGTCACTACAATTGTGTGCTCCCCAGCTGTCACTCTGGGCCTTTCAAACTCCTGCCTTTACTACATTTTTCTTGATAACATTGGAGAGCTATGACTGGTCAGGCGGTGAAGAAGATTTGGTTCAGGAACATAGTTATTCAGGTTGAAAAAAAGTCAGGCTTTTTGATTACTTTAGGTAGCTTGGCATTTGTTAAACTGTGATACAGGAGCCTTTAGTTATTTTTTTATAAGTGAATCTTATATGCTTATAGCATTTGTTAATATTTTGCAGTGACAGGAATAATGGCACAGAGTGAAGCAACAAATGCATCAACAAAATTACCTTCACCAGTTCCAGATGAAAAAACCTCTTCAAGCACCGCAGTCCTTGCAACATCTCCAAGTCTCCCCAGATCCCCCACACTTTCTCTAACTCATAGCACTGCAGATCTAACTACAAAATATGCTATAAAAGGGGCAACAGTAATGACAACGCATAATGTACCAACATCACATTTGGAAATTACAACTAAACTGGATACAGAAGGTGCAAACTTAACAACTAGCAAAAACATGAATGCAGAAATGTCCCAATCTAAAACAGCGGCAATTACAAAAAGTACACCAATAACTTTGGATACAACTTCAGCGAGTGCTGAACGCACAACAGTTTTTAAAGAAACATCAGCAATTACAACAATAAATAGTGAAACCACAGCTATTAAACCTACAAAAGACACAATAGAAACTAGCAATGGTATAACTGGTATGACTACAGAAGATAAAAAGGTAGAAAATACTAAGGGTACAACAGTAGAAAGTACAAAATTGACCACAGTAACTACTGAAGGAACTACACTTGAAACAACAGCTTCAATTACAAGCACAGGACAAACAGCGACAGGGGGAGCAGTCACAACTGCAGAAAGTATAGCAATTACACAAGGCAGCACACCAACAACAATGGAAAATACAGTTGTAACAACGTCACAGGGTACGTCAATTCCAGCCTCTGAGGGTTCATCAGCAGCAGCTACAGCCCATACAACAGAATTATCCACACATGTTTCAATAATGTCAGCAAAAACTAGCATTATGCCAACAACAGTGACTCCAGAAGGCACTGCAATATTAACTACAGGAAGTACAACAATAATGAGCAGCTCATTGCCAGAGGGAACTTCAGTATTAACTACCGAGAACCCAACAGAAGCCACAACAGTGTCTGGAAAAACAACAAGTATGGCAACAGCAGAAGTCAGTAGTATTCCAATAACAATTACTCCACAAGGCACTCCATCATTAACTACAGAAGGTTCAACCATGCCATCTAGAAACGAGGAAACAATGACAACTACTGGGGGCATAACATCCATTTCAGAGAGCACTTCAGTAACAACTACTTCAGTTACAACAGTGTTGGAGACAACAAAAGAAACACCAACTCATGTAACAACAACTGAAGAAAAAACATCAGCGACATCTACAGAAGGTACAGCAGCCATAACCACAAAAGGAACCACTCTGTTTACCACAAATAGTACATTATTTTCAACTCAAGTATCAACAGTGGCAGGTACAGAAACCACCAAAGCCTTAACATTAACACCAGAAGACAGCACGGCATTAACCACACTAGTCGCAACTTCAGCACCAAAAATTACCAGTCCAACAGTAACTACTGAAGGAACTACATTTGAAACAGCAGCTTCAATTACAAGGACAGAACAAATAACGACAGAGGGAGCAGTCACAACTGCAGAAAGTATAGCAATTACACAAGGCAGCACACCAACAACAATGGAAAATACAGTTGTAACAACTTCACAGGGTACGTCTGCTTCAGCTTCTGAGGGTTCATCAGCAGCAGCTACAGTCCATACAACAGAATTATCCACACATGTTTCAATAATGTCAGCAAAAATTAGCATTATGCCAACAACAGTGAATTCAGAAGGCACTACAATGTTTACTACAGGTAGTACACCAATAATGAGTAGCTCATCATCAGAGGGAACTTCAGTATTAACTACTCAGTACCCAACAGAAGCCACAACAGTGCTTGGAAAAACAACAAATATGGCAACAGCAGGAGCCAGTAGTATCCCAATCACAATTACTCCACAAGGCACTCCAACATTAACTACAGAGGGTTCAACCATGCCAACTAGAAATGAGGAAACAATGACAACTACTGGGGACATAATGCCCATTTTGGAGAGCACTTCTGTAACAACTACTTCAGTTACATCAGTGGCAATAACATTGGCGACATCAACAGAAACACCAACTCATGTAATAACAACTGAAGAAAAAACATCAGCGACATCTACAGAAGGTACAGCAGTCACAACCGCAAAAGAAACAACTGTGTTAACCATTAATAACGCACTATTTTCAACTCAGGTATCAACAGTGGCAGCTACAGAAACCACCGGAGCCTTAACATCAGAAACACCAGAAGTCAGCATGGCATTAACCACATTAGGCACAACTTCTGAACCAGTTGGGTCTACTGAAGCCTCAACACTTGCAGTATCAGAGGTCAACACACAAATCGCTACCACCCAAGTCACAACGGTGACTGCTATAGAAAGTTCAACATCAGCAGTTGTAGGGGTCACCACACCGATAATTACAGAAAGGACAGCATTAATGACTTCTGAAAGTGATACATCTAGTGTAAGTACATTTTCTGCACTTACAGAAGGCACAACCCAAACAAGCACAAACGGTACCTCCACATCATCTACACAAGGTGTAATGGTAACCACTGTAGAAGGTACCACACCCAAAACCACAGAAGACACAAAAGCCTCAGCAAAAACATTTGCAGAGAGCACAACATTATTAACTACTCCATTTACATCAACAGTAGTAATTACAAAAGGTACAGTAACAGAAAGCACTGTTGATACAACAGCTTCTTCAGTGGGAATATCAGTAGTGACTACAGAACACACAACAGCAATATCCACAGAAAAGGGCAATATGTCTACACAGGCAACAGCAGAAACTAACACTGGCACAACAAAATCAACCACAGAGGGCACTTCAGCCTCAACTACAGTAGGTGCTAGTATGATGAATACAGAAGGTAAAGCAGTAACAACTAATGAAGGAACAACAGTTATAGAAGGTACCACAAGATTATCTACCGATGATGCATCCAAAAAAGCACCTACAAATGAAATAACTACATCTACAAAAGATACAACAGAACCTTCAACTGGTATTACAACAGCAATCAAAGAAGGGACTTCAGCAATGACTGCAGCAACTACAGAAATATTGACAGCACTCACCACAACAAATACCACACCAAGCTCAACTCAAGTAGCAACAGGGCTAACAACAAAAGATACTAAAGACACAATAGCTACAACACAAGGTACCATTATATTATCTACATTAGTCACCACTACTTCCGGTGAAACAGATAGTATTACAGAAGGCACAACAGTTAAATCTCTAGATATCACAACTGGAATAGCAAATATAACTGCAGCAATTACAGAGGCCACCACGCCAGTAACTACACTAAATACCGCCCTAACAACTTTGGAAAGTAAAACAACACCCTCTAGTGTAGGTTCATCAGAATTCACCACTCAAGGCTCAACTCCAGTAATTACAAAGGGATCAACACAAATAACTACAGACAGTACAACAGTGAAAACTATGGAAGGTTCAGCGGCAATAATTACCAAAATTACCAATCCAGTAACCGATAAAAATACAGCCATAACAAATTCTGATAGTAAAATATTACCAGCAATGACAGAGACTACATCCATGGCCATGACTACAAAAGTCACAATAGCAGAACCTGCCATGGGAACATCAGCTGAAGGAGGAACAACAGTAACTACTGAAGAAACCACACTTGAAACCACAGCTTTAATTACAAGCACAGAACAAATAATGACAGAGGGAGCAGTCACAACTGCAGAAAGTATAGCAATTACACAAGGCAGCACACCAACAACAATGGAAAATACAGTTGTAACAACTTCACAGGGTACATCAATTCCAGCTTCTGGAGGTTCATCAGCAGCAGCTACAGTCCATACAACAGAATTATCCACACATGTTTCAATAATATCAGCAAAATCTAGCATTATGCCAACAACAGTGACTCCAGAAGGCACAACAATATTAACTACAGGAAGAACAACAATAGAGAGTAGCTCATCGTCAGAGGGAACTTCAGTATTAACTATTCAGAGTACATCGTTAGCAAATACAAAATTTACAACAGCAGAAACTTCCATGGGTGTGATAACAAATGTAGAAGGTACAAAAGTAGCAACCACAGCAGGAGGAGCAACTGTATTATCCACAACAAGTTTAGAAGTTCCAAGACAAGCTACAGTGGCAACTACGGAAACTTCAGAGAGTAAACCACTACCAAGTACTGGAGTTTCAACAACAATATTTACAGATGTGGGCACCAAGTTAACTAAGGAAGTTACTTCAGAAACAGCTAAAGGTGTAGGGACAGCAGAAACACCAACAGTTGCTAGGACTACAGTAACCACAGAGAAAAACTATACAGATATCACAACAGCATTAACAACAGGTACAGCAGCAAGGACACAGGTAACAATAGGGACAACAAAAGATATGACCAAAGGTCCAATATCATTTCCAGACACTACCACGACAGTAACTACAGCAAGTGCATCAGCGCTAACTGCAGAGAGCACTACAGTGGCAACTACTGAAAGACCAGCAAGCATAGCTACATTAACAACAGAAAGCACCAAACAAACACCTTCAGCAAGCACAGCAATATCAACTATAGAAAGTTCAGTACCATCAACTATAGGAACTACAACTTTAATAACCAAAATGGGATCAACAATACCAGTTTCTGAAACCACCACCCAAATAATCAAAGAAAGTACAGCTGTAACAAGTACTCAGAATGAAACAGACATAACAAATAAACCCTCAATCACTAAAATTACAGAGAGTACAACAATAATAAAAACTGAAGGAACAACAGCAGTGGATTCTCAAGGCACAACAGGAACAGCGTCAACTACAGATGTTGTTAGGTCTGAAAGTACAAAGGATACAACATGGGTAATCCCAACAGAGCCATATACAGAAGACACAAAGATGTCAACAGTTTCAGAAGGTACCACAACATCTTCAGAAGGTATAACATTAGTAAGCACAAAAGCAACAAGTTCCAAGAGCACAGAAGCAACAAGTACTGAAAATGTACCATTACCTATTGAAGGCTCAAGGGCAGACAAAGTAATTACCACAACTACAGCAAAGGGGTCCACAGCATTGTATAGTGAAGGTAATATATCAACATCAAAAAGCATATTAGTGGAAACTGTTGAAAGCACAATATCAAAAGCAGATGGTACTGCAAAAACTGTTTTGGCAACCACAACAATAAAGGCAAAGGAAACCACAACACCATCCGAAAATGGTACTACAGTAACAACTTCTGAAGGCACCATAGTCCATACTACAAAAAGCACAATGGTGCCATTTACAGAACATTCTACAAACATAGTTACAGAGGGTTCAACGTCAGGATTATCTTCAGATATTACCACAAAAATGACTACTCAGCTTTCAACATTATCAGCAGAAGTAGGCCCTTCTGTGACCTCAAAAGGCACAACATTAACTACAGAAAACCAAACATCAATAACAAAAGACCAGGTAGTATTCCATTCAGCTCATACCACATCAAAAGCTTTGGAAATTACAACAAAACAATCCACAGAATGGACAAAAGCACTATCAACTGAAAGTATATCAGGTACAGGTGCTACAACTACACTAAATTCATCAGGACTCCCTAAACTGACAATATCACCTACCGCAGAAGGTTCAATGGCAGGGACAAGGACTAAGGGACCAACAACGCCAACTACAAGAGGGATTTCTACATCACTTGCCATAACAGTTAGTAATACGGAATCAGTTGGTGTTAGCACGGTTAACAATCCAATCATTTATGTGAATGTGACCATGTTGGATGCATATACCAGGATGAAACAAACAGGTAATGGTATATTTATTTGCATGTATTTTATTATAGTTATAGTTATAGGTAATGATCATAATATATACATACATACATACAGTGGATATGCTTTCATTGCAAATGCTTACCTACAAAGGAAGCCAAGCTGCTGCAGGAACGTGTAAGAATGCCAAAATTAAGAAAATAAAGAAAATCAGTATCTCTCCCTACTCAAAACTGTGGGTTCTCTCCAACACAGACTGACAATATGACTGCTGTGAGATCTCCATATAGTAAAAAGGTTGCTGGGTTATACATACTGTACCTTTTAAAATGCTGCCTCCTCTGACTCATCTAACCATTGGTACAGGCTATTCACTGCATTATGGGTACTTGTCCACAGTACTAATGTATGAACATCAGATATTCCTAGCAGAAAAAAATTAGGAGGATACGTACATATTCAAACGTTGTGCGTGTGCGTGTAAACAGAGGCAAAACTTCTTCTACACTTTTTTAATCAAGTGGCCTATGGGTTGTTCTTTATTTTTGATAGAGAGCCTGCAAATGTTTCAGCCCAAATTTTGTAATCTTTGCAAATCTTATGGATTCACCATGTACCCATGGTGGCAGTAAACCCAAACTTCAGCCCTAATATTTGACTGACATGATAGTTTTAGAAGTTAAAACGGAGTTCCGCCCAAAAATGGAACTTCCGCATATCCGGTACCTCCCCCCCTCC
Organism: Aquarana catesbeiana; assembly: GCF_042186555.1. Lineage (NCBI taxonomy): Eukaryota > Metazoa > Chordata > Amphibia > Anura > Ranidae > Aquarana > Aquarana catesbeiana. Next base: position 80,300,572 of record NC_133332.1, on the reverse strand, counting down.
GGTGTCACATTTGGCACCTTTCAGGGGGGAGGGGGGAGCAGATACCTGTCTAATCCAGGTATTTGCTCCCACTTCCGGGCGAAGGATTGCTGCAGAATCCGCAGTCATCTACGCCATGTCCAGCCCCTCCTCCGTCTCCCCCACTGTCTTCTGGGAGACACACAGGTCCCAGAAGACAGCAGGGACAAGTCAGAACGTGCAGCGCGACTCGCAATGCGCAGTAGGGAACCAGGCTGTGAAGCCGCAAGGCTTCACTTCGTGATTCCCTTACCGAAGATGCTGTCAACTCCACCCCGAGTTGATGGATAGGTCAGCTTCGGGTGACGACATTGCGGGCGCCCTGGACAGGAAAATGTCCTTATTTTAATTTATTTTTCGGTGGAACTCCGCCTTAAGTCTAGCCACTTGACTCCCAGGCCAATTCTGACACTTCTCTCATTCATGTAAAAATCAGTTTTTTATTGTTAGAAATTGACTTGGAACCCCCAAACATTCTATATTTTTTAAGCAGAGGCCCTAGAGAATAAAATGGTGGTTGTTAAAATTCTTTGTGTCACACGATATGTACACGATATGTACACAAATGTTTTCGTAAAAAAACATTTAATACATTTTGGAGAACACAAACATAATATAATACCCAATTTTTGGGTAAAATATAAAAGATAATGGTATGCCGAGTAAATAGAAACCAAATATGTCACGCTTTACAATTGCGCACGCCCAAGGAATGGTGACAAACTATGGTACATGAAATTATTCATGGGTGACAACCTAAACGCTTTACAGGCTACCAGTTTAGAGTTACACAGGAGGTCTTGCACTAGAATTATTGCTCTCGCTTTGACGTTCGCTTTTAACGATCACTGTTTACATATGTGTGCAGGACCTACATGAGTGTTCGCATTTACGCATGAGCATGTGGGGATTTTATTATTTAGTTTATTTAAATTTATTTTTCAAAACTGTACCTTTAATTTTTTTTTGGATCAACATTATTGCTTTAACACGGGATGTTTTCCATAGCATGGGCCAGTGACAGGTCCTTTTTTTGGAGAGATCTGGGGTTTATTAGACCCCATACCTCCCCACTGACCTCCAAAGCATCTGATCAAACTGAGATTAGTTTGATCAGATGCTGTACGACTCTAAAAATGGCCAGTAAACAAACAAACTGAAACTGGAAGTGATGAAATCCTCAATGCTTCCAGCTTCAGACATCAAAGAAGAGGTACGGGATCTTCAGTTATTCTAGTCTTCCCATTGAATGTGACCTGACTGTTTGCATCTGTACCAGGACGGGAGTGTCTGGTAAAGGTGGCGGCAGGGGAGGACTCCTTTCCACCACCTGTAGAAGTGATTGAGTGGCTCTATAGCCGCTCAAATCACTTACAAAAAAAGAAAACTGTCTGCTGAAAAAAACAGTACCAGAATCGTGGTTGTAGCTGCAATCATGATCCTGATATAGCCACTTCAACCCCAAGCAGTATATATAAGGCCTACGGGTGGGAAGTCATTAAATCTGAATGTTAGTAATGCTATTGATGTAAAAAGTGAAACAATATAAATAAATCACCAGCTAGCCTACACTAAGTATGTGAATAACATCAGTACAAATATATCTCAATTTAGGGTGCTGCTCACACCTACTCATCTATATACATAAATGCAACAATTCAATACTGAATTGAATTGTAACTATACTATCTGCCTTCATGTTGTAAAGCGCTGCACAAACGGTTGGAGCTATATATATCCTGTATAATAATAATAATATTACTAGTTATAATATTGATGGAAAGCAATATGATTTGCTCTGTGCTCTGTGCCACAAGTCCATCCTTTTTTTGAAGCCAATCAGAGCCTCGGGCTCTAATCATGTGCTTAAAAAAAACAAAACATTGGAATCCATGCATCCAGCACCCCACATGTAGATTAGGGGGCCGGACGCATGGATAAGGGGGGAGGTGCCCCTGCCCCCCTATGGACGGGCCGCCACTGCCCCCCAGACTGACAATGCTGCTGTCCAAAAGTCCAGCCTGTGCTCCTTCATCCAGAGTGCAGATCACCAGGTGAAAACAGAGGGGAAAAATTAAAAAGAAAACCAATGCAGCCATCACATCTAATGATTGGTAAGCTGCAATAAATTACATTTTTGGTTTGGGGTTTACTACCACTTTAACCCTTGAGGGGAAAGAAGTGATCTGCCTTTTGTCATTCCCAAGGGACTGACCTTTGCCTTTGGTTTCAACAAGTGCTTTTGGACCTACAGCCCTGGTCAAAAGTTTTGAGAATGACACAAATATTCATTTTCACAAAGTCTGCTGCCTCAGTGTTTTTAGATCTTTTTGTCAGATGTCACTATGGTATATTGAATTATAATTACAAGCATTTCATAAGTGTCAAAGCCTTTTAATAACAACAGCATGAAGTTTATGCAGTCAATATTTGCAATGTTGACCCTTCTTTTTCAAGACCTCTTCAATCCACCCTGGCATGCTGTCAATCAACTTCTGGGCCACATCCTGACTGATGGTAGCCCATTCTTGCATAATTAATGCCTGGAGTTTGTCAGAATTTGTTGGGGGTTTTTTTGTTCACCCCTTGAGAATTGACCACAAGTTCTCCATTTGATTAAAGGTCTGTGAAAATTAATATTTGTGTCATTCTCAAAACTTTAGGCTGTATAAGAGATTGGGTCCTATAGAGTTAGGTGAGAGTACATCTAGCATATTTGGTGGCACAGTTTGCATAGTGGAGCACACTTTATTAACTCGATGCACAATTTTGGGTGGAGTAGTGTGAGTAGTTTGGTTTTTGGGCAGCCATCACCAAGTATAGTAACAGAAAGCTCGCTGATATCGTTTTTTACTGCTTATTCCTGATTTTAACATTATATGGAGCCATTATATGGAGCCATGGAGAGACATCAACCCTTGAAGAGTGATATTTTTTTTTATGGCATCTATAATTTCTAAGTGTCTGACCTTCTGATCTGTAAGATTGCATATTTTGGACCTAATTAACACTGGATCCCAGAAAATAGGATAGTTGGAGGGGGGGAACACATGATATCCAGAGGAGTCTTGCTTAAATTTGTACATTTGGGTGGAGCACAGTATTGACAATTTAAGGAAGTAGTTTATTTTAACTGGACTTTAAACATCAATGTCAAGGACATTCATTCACATGTAGCACTACCACCAGATGAGCCGCTGAATTGTTTTGTGATTTCTCTGCACACCTAAAAATGGCACACCTCGTTCACCCAGCACTTACCGACACACCTTGATGTATTTCAAAAAATGTATTAGGCCAAGCATAGCCTAAAAAGAGAAATGATTAACAAGTGTACTTATACAAACAATCAATAAGACAATACCGTTACTGTGGAGATATGGTTAAACACCTGCATTATTCTGATTAACAGTAATTAACAGAACTGAACTACATTTAACTAGCAATAGTGTATAAAGACAGTCCTAACTTGCTCTAACATTCCCCGTTTTGTCACACTGGCCATTGATTGATAAAAAAAAACATAGGCTGGCAAAGTTGGGGCCCTTGAAGAAGACACAACAGTTCCCAGCAGACACTTATATGCAAAAAAAAGTTGATAGGACTTTTTAGGTGCTCACAGTAGACAGTAATTCCCCACATATATAAAAAGTTAACAATTTATTGAATCAAACCATTAAAATTTCACTTTAAACTGGATAAAAAAAATAACATAGGCTTGTTATCTTCATTTTCCCATCTGTACCATGAGTGCGTATTTCCAATATGTTTTGCCCTGTGGAGCTTCTTCAGGGGAGGTGACCACCAATTATCCAGAGACCTCGTGTTTATCAACATTCAATCAAAAAGATAATATTAATATCTTCAGTTGATGTTCCAGATCTACAGGGTAACTTACAGGGTGTGACACTAGTCTCCTATCAGACCCAGGGTGCTCTCTTCTGGGTCTCTGGACATGGGCCCTGATTCACTTCACCTCAGACATGCATAGAAGTTGCTATGGTTTCTCTCTTTCAAACCTGTCAGGATAGTCCCACTTTTACAAGTGGTGGGAGTGCTTTCTAGTACAGTCTTATCACTCCAGGCATCCAAATCACACTTCTCACCTTGCCAGGAGGAAGTTTCCTGGTCTCTGAGGCAAAGTCCTACGCGATGAGCAGCCTCTGCTTCTCTTTGGTCTCAATCCATTGTAATCAGCTATGGCAGGGTTCAGTTCAGCCAGCAACCCAGTCTTTACCCCCCCCCCAACTCTTCTCTCTCTTGCCTTAGCCAGCCACAGTCCTCCAGGGTTGATCCAGACCCACCTAACATGGCTACCCCCTGCACCGGAGACATTCCATAGAAGAGCATAGCAAGGTAGTCTCCTTAAAAATGGTTGCTGTACTTCTGCATTTATGAATATTCAGTTTAACCCTGTCCACACTGCAGAGCAGAAAAAAAATGAGTTATCAGCTACAGTCCAGGTTACACACACGATTGATAAATATTTTGCTAACTGATTAATACTTTGTTGTATTTATGTATAGACACATATGAGTAGTTGTGGGCACTGCACTGATTAGAATGCTATTGATGTATATTATTTAGAACGTTCCTGAAATATTTAGTACTGTTCATAATAAAAGCCTAATACAGAAGCTGAAGATTCATGGTTAGGAAAAAAGTTTGTGCATGGTGTACATGGTTATTGAACTGGTTATAAGACGAAAAAAGGGTGGTATACAGAGCATGTTCTATATGGGTTAAGGTTAGCAGTAGTTTACTGCAGGGATTGGTGTGGGACACAGACTTTTTCTTTCTGCTGGACCAATACTTCAGGAGCTGTAAGTGGTTGAACTTGTAGCGGTATTAAACCCAACAGCAATGCCAATAATGTAAAATATTGCAACTTACCATTCATTAGATGTGGTGGATGCATTCCTTTTCTTTTTAAGACTTTTTGCCTCTGTTTTCATCTGGTGATCTGGCCAGGAACACACCTCTAGTATTAGAGTGCCTCCACTCTGGATGAAGGAGCACAGGGGCACCTTTAGACAGCAGCATTGTCAGTCTGGGAGGAGGGGAGTGTTAGATGTGTAGCAATGTGGACTACAGTTGCAAAGTACGGCAATCCTCCAGGTGTCTTTATGCATTGCATGTGCCTCAGTGCCCAGTACTACTAAATTACATCATATTTGTGAGTCCAGTCAAAGGAACTATGGGATGGGTAGTTCATCAGACTGATAACTGTTCTGCCTGTTCATGCATCTGGACCACATATCACAGAGATCTTTGCTACCATCAGAGGGACTGCTGGGAGGAACTATAAAAGAAGCCAGAGACCCGCCCATGGCTCTTTTCTTCCTGGGCCTGATATGAGATGGACCTTTCCGTGCAGGGAGAGAGAGGTCGCGCCCTACCACACGGTCTAACATCTGTCCACCCACGCCAGAAGGGCCTAGCTCTGTGGGTTGCCATGGGACATTCTTACCGTGCCAATACAGTGAACAGCCAGTTGGTGTGCCAAGCTGCAAAAGGAAAGATCAAAGCAGCGGATTCGCTGCAGAAGCATCGCTACACCAGAAGCTGTTCAGAAGACATCACATCTACCTGGTTGTTGGTGAGAGGGCCCATCTTTTATCTGCACTCTTGTCACGGTATCACTGGGATGCTTTTCATCAGACACATCCACCCTATGAACACTTTCCTGAATTTAGCTAAACATCGTGCTTAAACGCTTTAACTTTACTCTCTACAAGGAACTTAGTACATCTCACTACACCCAATCGCATTACAAATAACGAGCTCTGACGTACCAGTGAAGAACATCAGATCTGCAACAAGGAAATTAATGTTAGCATTACACAAGGCCCTTGTACCATTATCTCTAGGCCTGAGCTCTCATTACTAAAGTTGTTGTAGTTCTGCCAAGTTACCTCCGCTAGTGAGTCAGTCTTGTCCGTTTTAGTTTTATCCATCTATAGGGGAAAAGTGTTACCTCTTTAAGGAAGTTTTTATAAAGTGCTGTACATTTTTTATTACCTTGTTTTGACTTTCGGAGGAATATGTTTGCCTAGCTGGTGCTGTCAGCTCAAAGCGCAGAAGATGTATTCCTTCCTTGTTGTGTACCACCCTTTCCAGTTGATTCAAGCAAATACTATCAGAGTATAAATACACAGAGTTGTCTGATTCATTACTTTGCAGCGCTACCAATATGTCTGAACCTAGAGTGTCAGGTGAGTTGGAATGTTCATCAGGTCATGACAGTGCAGATGAGCAGGCAATTCCAAGAAATCTCCTAGGGGGCAGTGCTACTTGTACTTGTATGAGAAAATAACCTGTTCTCTTTGTATTGCTTTCTTTATGTGAAATTCCTGGTGCTCCTGCCAGTCCCTCTGCTTTCCTATTAAAAACTGACCACACTTAGGAGGAGAGCACACCGTAGTCAGTTCTCTAGCTATGCTGGGAACTCAGTGTGCTCTCCTCCAATGATCAGACTTGTCTTGACACGCCCCTGCTGCACAGCCATTCACTGGGAAGCTCAGTGTTCTGCTGCTTCTCCTTCCCCAGCTCTTATGCAGCTGAGAACAGAGGGAATGTGCTCATTTATAAAAAGGGGGAAAAATATATTTATCATTTTTTTGTTTTTGTTTTATGTATATCTATACAAAAATGTTTTGCCTTTCATTTCTATTTTAAACTGAATGGGTTATTTTACAAGATGATTGTTTACAATCACTTTAACAGATTGAGATACATTAACAAATTGAAGCCAAACTCTAACTAATACTTTACATGCAGTTGCACCAAACAGTTTATTTTCCTTTTGGGATAACGTTTTACATAAATAAATAATAGCAGATCATTGTAAGCACCCCTATCAGTGATAAATGGTTTGTCTCTATACTATATTTGTAAATTTGTAAGGGAGCTTGTTCTGTTGAAAAACAACAGACTTACTGGCAGGATCATCAGGTAAGAATCATAGGTGTGCGCAGGGGGTGTGCCAGGTGTGCCTGGGCACATCCTGATCGCTGCGTGCTATGCTGATCCCCCCTATCGCCTGGGCTTCCCCCTGTGTTGCGTTCCCAGAATGGAGAGTGGGGGAAGGGGCTAGTAAATGTCATGTATCAAGTCCTTCCTTTTCTAAATGAACACAGTGAACATGCTCACTCACTATGTTCATTTATAACTGAAGCATAGTAAACTGTGGGTTTGAGCTTTGGGGTGCACACCCTAATGTAATAGGCTGCGCACACCTATGGTAAGAATGAAAGAAAGAAAGTCTAAAAAATAAATCAAATGCTGCCACCACATCTAAGAATTGCTAAGCTGCAATAAAATAAATGTTTAATGTTATAATAAATGTTTGCTTTTGGTTTTAATACTGCTTTGATTATGTACCTAAAACTGTATAATCTCCAGGAAGCTTATGTTCTGCTGGCATTTACTCTGCACTTCTTTTGATTATTCTATTTGCCCTTCTGACATTTTAACCTCCTATTTTTCATCTTTGACAGATAAGGATGACCTTCCTTTTTGGGCTATTATTCTCATTGGACTTGCCTCAGCATGTGGGATGTTTTGTACTTTATGGACATGCTGTGGGGTAAGTACAGCAGATGTGACTGTTGTAAATGGAGGAGGAGGTGCACATCATCAATTTTTCATCCAGACAGTTCTGTTCCTACTATTAGCATGGGTGAGAATTTTGTCCCAGACTAATGGCAGTGTGGTACAAAGCTCTCACCTTGCTTAGACCCATACACACTATTAAAAAAGGAAGATTAAGGTCTGGTGTGACCCCTCTGACACCTCCATCCCTAATAGTGCACACAAAAACAAGAAAAATAGCCCTGGGACTTTAGATGAGGTGAGAGAGGTTTAGCCAATGTCCACAGTGAACACTGAGACAAAATCAATTTATTCATTTCAAAATGTTATGTAACTGAGCGGTAACAACAATGATTGTGAGTTACCAGGCATAATAGCCAATGTACACAACACAGATGAACGTAAATATACAAAGATTTATTACAAATGTTATACATCAATGAGCAACAATAAAACTTGAAAAATTGCTGGGTCAGTAAGTACACATACAAAATAAGATAAAATGTACATACATGTGGACAGGGAAGTATGTAAACATAATGCAGACATCAATAATACCCAGCATGTACCGGCATAAAATAAGCATCAATAAAGCCCTATGCATTTCGCGAGACCCTGCTCGCTCTTCAGGGGCGGATGCATGAATGTTGTATCTGCAATGTAAGTAATAAGATCAATAAATGTATGTGGTTGGTAAATGGGGGCAGATGGAATGGTTAGCAAGAGAGGCCTGATGCAGAGACCTCATACTTACCGGAGTCTGAGATGAATCGCCAAACGCTGGATATCGAGATGGCAGCAGTGTAATGCATCCAGCTCGGGAGCTGAGGAGGCGGAACAAAACAAGGCCACAATAGGGGAACATCCGGAGGATCAGCACGGACTGGATAGGGGTATTTCTCACTGCGGTCTCCACTTAGCCCCTTAACATTGTGTCTGGAAAATGTCTGCAAGGATGCATATATATCAGAGGGCATCATAACTGCAAAATGAACTTATTGTATAGGGTTCTAAGCTTTAATTTATATATACATAAAGATGCAAGTGAGTGAATTAAGGTTATAAGAGTGTCTTGGTATGAACAAGCTAACTGAGATATGGAATATAGTAAATGCATGAATGCATGGTTATAAAACTGGTATGGGCAGAGAGACTACGGGGCAATGTAGAATGATATAGTATTACATGTGTATAAAAACAATGTAACAAACCCAATGGGTGTCAGGAAAGTAAAAAAGTTGTACCTCAATAGGAGTGAAAAACATCCAATGGTTGTCAGTTTGTTCTTAGAGATGTGACTGCTCTATCCTATCGCCAAGTAATGAATCAGAATCCCAACCGTGCTGAACGTCCAGATATACCCACAAGACCCCGAAGGCTACACCCCCAGCGTCATGTACGGGCGGTGACGCATGGGCGTCCAAAAGACATCCACCATCAAAGGGGGGTGCACAGATGCAACAACCACCCAACCGTCCGGGATGACCCACACAGCCCACACCTGAGTTACCTCAGGGAGACGTCAGTGTATGGGCGTGGAAAACATGGCGCCGATGTGCAGATGGCCACCCCCGTCACAGACAGGAGAGGACAGCAAGAGATCAAGAACAGAGCTCCCCTATGCAAAATTTTTCCATTTGATTTTCGTATTGTGTGTGCGGGCCTTTGGACCCCATACACACTATTAGATTTTCTGCAGATTTTTGTCTCCAGATTTACCAAAACCAGATAATATGAGGTCAAACCTTAAGAGTTTCAATTTGTATGCAATCAGGCAGGCCCTTGCACTACATGGTTTTGGTAAATCTGAAGACAAAAATCTGCAGAAAATCTAATAGTGTGTATGGGGTCCAAAGGCCCGCACACACGATACGAAAATCAAATGGAAAAATTTGTACGACACGCTGTCTGCCGATTTTCGGATTGTTAGTACGGTGCTTTCGACAGCCGATTTTGCTTTTTCTTCAGACAAAAGCTGGATACGCAGACTATAAAATTTTTGTCGGATGTGAACTCAACGTCCGATTTTCATTACATTAGTATGGTTTTTGTATGAAAAAAATTGTAAGAGACAAGACTACACATGCTCAGAAACGATAGAATACATACAAAACTATTCAACACATTACATCACTTCTGACGTTGCATTTTCGTTTTGTGAGTAACCTCTACACTTTCGACATGAGACTTGCATGCCACAAAAACCGGACATTCAGTCGTCCAAAAATGTAAGCATGTGTACGAGGTTAAGAGGCTTCCCACTGCAGACTTTATATTCTTGTGCATCTACTTTGGTACTAATGACCGGGATAGTGGATGGATTTAGCACTAGGGGTGAAAGTTGAACAGAATGTGGGCCAGAAAGTTAGCCAAAATCAGCTAAAAATTACCTAAAAAATTAAAGCAAATAATCACACCAATATAAGCAAGTAATAGTATATAAATTATTTGTAGTATTTAAGTATGTTAAAGTAGTTCTAAAGACAGACGATTTTTTTTATCTTAATACATTCTATGCATTAAGGTAAAAAACCTTCTGGGTGCAGTTCCCCCCCCCCCCATACTAACCTGAGCCCCATGTCGATCCAGTGATGTGCATGAGTGCAGCAGCTCTCCTGGGTCTCTCTCTCCTCATTGGCTCACACAGCAGTGGGACCTATTGGCTCCTGTTGCTGTCATTTAAAGCCTGTGAGCCAATGAGGAGAGAGTGGAGGAGGGATCAGGGCTGTTCCGTATAAAACATTGCACAGAGACGGTAACTATAACATGTTTGTCACTTTAAAGAGGAGATCCTTCCGAATTTTTTTTTTTAAAGTCAGCAGCTACAAATACTGCAGCTGCTGATCTGTCCCTTGGCTCTCGGGTGGAGGCACTGCCATCATCGGTACAGCCTGGCACAGCCTTCCCAGCCTTGTTCCCTACTGCGCATGTGCGAATCGCGCTACGCGATCCCACAGGTCCTTGCTGTCTGCTGGGACCTGTGTGTCTCCCAGAAGACAGAGGGGGGGGGGGCAGAGGAGGCGCCGGATATGGTGTAACTATCCGCGGGTACCCGCGGTGATCTATGCCCTCCCCCCTGAAAGGTGCCAAATGTGTCACCGAAGGGGGGGAGGATTGCGAAAAGCGGAAGTTCAATTTTTGGGTGGAACTCCGCTTTAAGCATTATCTTAAAGCAAAAGCTTAGTTAAAAAAAAAACAAAAAACTTTTTTTACTTTGCAGCTTAAAGGATAAGTTCACCTTTCATAAAATGTTTCATGCTATATCCGTATACAGGGTGTAACACGTAACAAGTTATTAAACGAGCAGCCCCCGCACCCTCCCGAGCCCTCATTGTGACATCAGGCCGGTGATTTTCTCCCCGTACCCGCTGTCACAACTTTTTTTTAAATGTGGCCGTGTGGGGCTCAGCCCACCCGGCCATGTTATTTACTCACAGTTCTGTGAATGGGAGAACTACAGCTACCATCACCCATTGAGGCCGATAGCTTGTAGATCTCAGTGAACTACCAGGGCACTGATGAGCTCTATAGGTAATTCATTGATTCTTCCTGTCATTTAGTAACTGCCAGTCCATGCTAGGCATGAGCAGACAGCTACACTGACAGTCTGCAGGAGCCTTGCATTGCACCTACAATCTGCTGATCGTGAGTGCATTTCTTTACAAGCTTATAATAAATAATAAATGCACATTTTTTATCTGCAAAAATATGTGTATTTATTATTTTTTTAGGTGAACATATCCTTTACCTTACAGTTACATCACTGACCTGTAATGAAGGATGTCCCATGATATTCAGGCTGCTACATTCTGTAGAAATCTTTAGGAACCCAAACAAATCTGGGAAAATTCAAAATAAAATGCAACAAAATCAAAAGAGTGAAGAGAGACATCTGAAGAGGATACCTGACCTAAAGGCTTAGCCTAAAAGGTACAGGGTGGGACATGAGGAAACCCACATTTGGATACCGATACATATAGGCTTGCTCAAGCAACAGTGTAGAAATTTTGAATGAAGCCAGTTAAGAATAATTATTAGCAGTGTACTGTATCAATGATGTTGAATAAAGTCATTATTAAAGAACTAAAGATTACAAAAATACAAGGCTAGCAAAAATATAGGTAGCATGCAAAACTGAGACATGCTGGGTATTATTTGGGGTATGGCTATCAAGTTTTTTTCTGTTTTCCAGTGTCCCGACCTCCTGTAGGTGGCAGTATAACCAAACTTTAATAGAATTCTTGTGTCCCTCAATGGAAAATACAGAAAATGAATTTTAGTGTTGTCTGTGTCACATTAGAGAAATTACTAGGGATGCACCGATACCGATTTTTTACAATGAGTACGAGCACAGATACTTTTTTTTTAGTACTCGCCGATACCAACCGCAAGTATTTTGTTTATACTTTAGCTGTCAGCAATGGTACAAAGCATTAAAAAATTATTTACAAACAAAATAATAATTTTTTTTTATTTTGTGCTTTTTTTCAATGTATAACATGTAAATTTACGCTGAAGGTGTAAAAATATCAACGAACAAAGCAAACAAAAAAAAAAGTTTTAATTATTAATAGTTTATAAGTGAAGAAGAAGTGAACAAAAACAAAATCAGCAGTAAAAAAATTATTAAATGGAGGAGAATAATGAGTTAAAGTGGTTGTAAAGCCACAAGGTTTTTCACCTTAATGCATTCTATAAATTAAGGTGAAAAACCTCTTGTGCTGCAGCCCGATCTGATCCAGCGATGTGCTCCACCCACTGTTTCTCTCTTCATTGGAGAGATTGATAGCAGCGGGAGCCATTGGCTCCCGCAGCTGTCAATCAAATCCAGTGACTCATGAGAGAGCCCGCATAGGTGCCCCCCCGGGGAAAGCAGCTTTCTGTGGGGGCACCCAATGAAGAAGAAGATCAAGAATGCTCTGTGCAAAACCATTGCACAGAGCAGGTAAGTATAGGCATGTTTGTTATTTTTATTAAAATAAACCCCTTTAACTAAAGCTGATTAGAGTTAATAAGGGGTAAAAGAGAAGAACATTTAATAAAAAACAAAAAAAGTTTTTTTGTTTTTTTTAACTTGACTTGCTTTAAACCGACTTCATCTGCAGTTTGAAGTTCCTCCACCCCAAACTCACTCATCCATGTTTTTATGGACCTTGCTTTGTGTACTGGTGCGCAGTCATGTTGGACCAGGAAGGGGCCATCCCCAAACTGTTCCCACAAATTTAGGAGCATGAAATTGTCCAAAATGTCTTGGTATGCTGACGCCTTAGGAGTTCCTTTCACTGGAACTAAGGGGCCAAGCTTAACCCCAGAAAAACAACCCCACACCATAATCCAACCTCCACCAAATGATTTGGACCAGTGCACAAAGCAAGGTCCATAAAGACATAAATAAGTGGGTTTGGGGTGGAGGAACTTGACTGGCCTACACAGTGTCCTGACCTCAAACCACTAGAACACCTTTGGGATAATTTTGAGCAGAGACTGTGAGCCAGGCCTTCTTGTCCAACATCAGTGCCTGACCTCACAAATGCGCTTCTGAAAGAATGGTCAAACATTCCCATAGACACACTCCTAAGCCATGTGGACAGCGCATGGGCCCATGACATCATCCGCGCAGTACAAAGTAAATATCTCCTAAACGGCGCACCTTTAGGACATATTTACTGTACCACCTATAGGCAAGCTTTATTATTTAGGCTTACCTATAGGTGCAACTTGCAAATGGAGGTTTACAACCTCTTTAAAATTCATGTGCGTGTAAAGGCAGGCGTCCCAATACTTATGGTAATATAGTGTGTGTCCAGTTGTGAAGGGGTAATTAATATTATACTATTGTTTATGCTATGCACAATGTAGATTAAATGTGCATGTAAATGTGTATGCATTTGTTGCAATGGATTAATGTATATATGTATCAATATTACATAACCTCATTGGGACTGAGAGTGTGCCTGTCCTGAGTGGATGTACTGACAGTACTGTCATAAACATGTATAAAGGAGAACTCTCGGGATATTGGGGAAGTACAGTGGGTGGGGTTTTAATGGGGATAGGTTATACCTATTTGATGTTATGTTTTTTGTAAAATATGTGGTCTTTGAATGGACATGGCACGCGGTCTTAATATATAAAGTCACTGGAGACTCTGGAAAGGGTTCATAGGTCTTAAGCTTGTTTTTGTTTTTTATTTTTGTATTAATGTTTTCAAATCCTTAATTCATGACATAGCTTGCTATTATATATGGGGGAAGCCATTTGTGTTAATTACATATACAGGCTCTTTTTTCTTTTCTTCTGACAGTTGTTGGCTGGTCGGCGGAAAGGTCAATATGAACTTCCAGTGTATAATATGCATAATATATGAAGATGAAAAAGAGATTTGAAAGGTGATCACTGAATGTAGAAGATCGCTCCCTGAAAATTTCAGTCAGCTCCATACAGTAATGCACTTCTAGAACTATCAACTTCCAGAATGAATACATTAAAGTGGTTATAAATTGTTATATATACCCAATTACCCAATGAAGTGACTGGCCTCCTGTGATACACAGAGAAGAAACAAATCCTCCTGCATACGTTGTACCTATTTATCTGTAACCCTGGCTATTCTATAGTGGTTGAAAGTACAACATTGAATGTTATACACAGCACATCATAGAGCATGGAGCTGAGTGTAATCTGAAACCTGAGGGGAGGGAAAGGACACACCCCCCTACACAGTCTCATAAAGAAATATGCACAGCTGAGGCTGTCAACCACCTGCTGTGTTGCTGAAGGAGGGTGGGACATCTTCTGGAATTGACTGACGTTGGCATGGACTGGCAGAAGTGACTCATGCAGATAGCAGAGACAGAGATCACACTTGGTGCTTTGGATGGAGACATGTAAACACTATAGAAGAATATGCTGTGTTCATTCTTCATTTCAGAGGTTTACAACCACTTTTGGCAATGTCAATACACCACACGTGAACTCAAAAATAATTTACATTTCTGTCTGGAGAAGAATACAAAGGACAAGGGCACATTTGTTGCTTATGAATCATAGAAGATGTCACAGAAGATGTCCCCAGCTGACTAATGCCACGTACACACGGTCGGATTTTCCGACGGAAAATGTGAGATAGGACCTTGTTGTCGGAAATTCCGACCGTGTGTGGGCTCCATCACACATTTTCCATCGGATTTTCCGACACACAAAGTTTGAGAGCTTGCTATAAAATTTTCCGACAACAAAATCCAATGTCGGAATTTCCGATCGTGTGTACACAAATCTGACGCACAAAGTGCCACGCATGCTCAGAATAAATAAAGAGATGAAAGCTATTGGCCACTGCCCCGTTTATAGTCCCGATGTACGTGTTTTACGTCACCGCGTTCAGAATGATCGGATTTTCCGACAACTTTGCGTGACCGTGTGTATGCAAGACAAGTTTGAGCCAAAATCCGTCGGAAAAAATCCTAGGATTTTGTTGTCGGAATGTTCGATCAATGTCCGACCGTGTGTACGGGGCATTACAAGGGCCAATAAAGGGCTTTTGGATAAGCCAGTCCCCTCACTATAAAAGAGTGAGGTCACAGCAGCCATATACTGTATTTGTGCTTTATACAGTGCCTTGAAAAAGTACATTTTCCAATTTTTTTCATGTTACAACCAAAAACATAAATGTTTTTAATTGGGGTTTTATGTGATAGACCAACACAATGTGGCACATAATTGTGAAGTGGAAGGAAAATTATAAATTGTTTTAAAGAATTGTAACAAATAAATATCTGAAAAGTGTGGGGGTGCATTTGTATTCAGCCCCCTTTACTCTGATACCCCTAACTAAAATCTAGTGGAACCAATTGCCTTCAGAAGTCACCTAATTAGTAAATAGAGTCCATCTGTGTGTAATTTAATCTCAGTATAAACACAGCTTTTCTGTGAAGCTCTCAGAGGTTTATTAGAGACCCTTAGTGAACAAACAACATCATGAAGGCCAAGGAACACACCAGACAGGTCAGGGATAAAGTTGTGTTGAAGTTTAAAGCAGGGTTAGGTTAAAAAAAATATCCTAAGCTTTGAACGTCTCAAAGAGCACTGTTGAATCCATCATCCGAAAATGGAAAGAGTATGGCACAACTGCAAACCTACCAAGATATGGCCGTCCACCTAAACTGACAGGCCGGGCAAGGAAAGCATTAATCAGAGAAACAGCCAAGAGGCCCATGGTAACTCTGGAGGAAATTCAGAGATCCACAGCTCAGGTGGGAGAATCTGTCCACAGGACAACTATTAGTCATGCACTCCACAAATCTGGCATTTATGGAAGAGTGGCAAGAAGAAAGCTGTTGTTGAAAGAAAGCCATAAAAAGTTCTTTTTGCAGTTTGCAAGAAGCCATGTGGGCACACAGCAAACATGTGGAAGAAGGTGCTCTGGTCAGATGAGACCAAAATTGAACTTTTTGGCCTAAAAGCAAAACGTTATGTGTGGTGGAAAACGAACACTGCACATTACCCTGAACACACCATCCCCACTGTGGAACATGGTGGTGGCAGCATCATGTTGTGAGGATGCTTTTCTTCAGCAGGGACAAGAAAGTTTGTCAAGAAAGATGGATGGAGCCAAATACAGGGCGGAGGTTCACCTTCCAGCAGGACAACGACCCTAAATATACACCCAGAGCTACAATGGAATGGTTTAGATCAAGGCATATTCACGTGTTAGAATGGCCTAGTCAAAGTCCAGACTTAAATCCCATTGAGAATCTGTGGCATGAATTGAAAATTGCTGTTCACAGACGCTCTCCATTCAATCTGACAGAGCTTGAGTTATTTTGCAAAGAAGAATGGGTAAAAATGTCACTCTCTAGATGTGCAAAGCTGGTAGAGACATCCCCAAAAAGACTTGCAGCTGTAATTGCAGCGAAAGGTGGTTCTAGAAAGTATTGACCCAGGAGGGCTAAATGCAAATGCACACCACACTTTTCACTAGAGTTGCACCGATACCATTTTTTTTAAGACCGAGTACAAGTACCGATACTTTTATTCAAGTATTCGCCGATACCGATTACTGATACTTTTTTTATGTCATGTGACAATTTTCAAAGCACAGTACAGACTAATGATATCTTTGCAGCACTGATAGGTGGCACTGACTGATGGGCACTGATATGCAGAACTGATGGCTGGCACTGATAGGTGGCACTGACTGATGGGCACTGATATGCTGGCTCTGATAAGGGCTTTTATGGGCCCTAATAGGTGGCACCTATGGGCAATAATAGGTGGCACTGAGTGATGGGCACTGATATGCTGCCTCTGATAGGTGGCATTTATGGGCACTGATAGGTGGCACTCATGGGCAATGATAGGTGGAACTGATGGGCAGGCAGTGGCAATGAAATGTAGCACTGATTGCGTTGGCAATTGCTTGCAGCCTGGCATGATAAATGAACAATGTGATACAATTAATAACAGTTTAAACTTTCTCCAGTATACAAGTGCGACGCCCAACTTGGTACACCCTGCACTCGGCCTCAGTAAGCAGCAGTCACAAGTCAGTAGCGGACATCTTGTTACACCCAGCCCATATAGTTAGTGAACTATATGGGCTGGGTGGAACAAGATGTCCGCTGCCACCTTGTGACTGATGCTTACTGAAGGCAAGTGCAGGGTGTACCAAGATGGGCGTCACGCTGTTCAATCTCAGACGGAGACCGGGGGCCATCAATTCTGTTAACGAATGTGATGGCCCGGATCACCGATGCAGCGACCCACACCCCTGTCCCCGGCCAGCTTACCTTCCACTGCTGCCAGCCTGCCAGGACTCGCTCTCCACTGCCAGGACTCGCTCTCCGCTCCGCCCACTGACTTCCAGGAGCCGCCTCTTCGTGCAAAGGTATCGGCTCAGGCATCAGGAGCCTTTGCCTGAGTACAAGTACTCGGGCAAATCCTTGGTATCGATACCGATACTAGTATCGGTATCGGTGCAACCCTACTTTTCATATATTTATTTGTAAAAAGTGTTGAAAACCATTTATCATTTCCTTCCACTTCACAATTATGTGCTACTTTGTGTTGGTCTATCACATACAATCCCAATAAAATATATTTATGTTTTTTGGCTGTAACATGACAAAATGTGGAACATTTCAAAGGGTGTGAATACTTTTTCAAGTTACTGTATGTGATATGGAAAACATGGGGAGTGCTGCTGATAAAGTACATATGGAGAGATTAATGTTGGGCTTGTAGACACTAGCAAGTCTGATAGTATTTGTTTGCAGCTCCAGGTGGCAGCTGATGTCTCCTATCTGGAGCTGCACTGTCAAGTCAGTGTACAATATTTGTGGCTACAGACTTTCAAATTAAACAATGTCATGGTTATTTCAAGATAAAACTTGCCTTTTCCTCTTTTTATATTGTGTACTAACCAAGTTGCTTACATACCTTCCAGTCACTAAACAATATCTGTGGCTATTGTCTGTCATATACGGTAATACACTCTATTTTTTTTTTTTAAGATAAAACATGACTTGTCTCTGCCTATTCAAATTCTCACATAATGTCTTTTCTCTAGCCACTTTCTACCAAACACGTAACTGAGGTCCATATTTTAAATATTTTGGGAATAATTGGGGATACGGGGATACAGGGAAGAGAGGTTAGAAGAATGTGGGGTTGTGGTTTTTAACCCTGTTTCGACATTTTATAAAATGTTTAAGAAAATGCAGTGCAATCCTGCACAAAAAAAAAGAAGCTCACAAATAATACTAATAAGCTGTTTTACCACTGTCTATGTTGTATGAAGTTGAGAGCTTTAGCTTGACCTTTTTAAAAGTAAACTTTCCTATAGCTTTTAGATCTATTGTGGCTGCTACTCTCAATGGTCAATTCAGGCCTTTCACTACCTAAAAATAAACTTTTTTAAGTTGAAATGAATTAGTTTGGGATATTGGTGCTGTATTTAAGCCAAGCTAAATGTAAAAGTTAAAAAATCAGTTACACATCCAAAAAATGTAATACCAGAATAAGATGTCACTGAAGCTGTCCTTGACACCACGTATAGCCTAAAGGCATCTCCGTGTAATTTATAGATTAGTATTTTTCTATGTCATCCTTGAAGTTGCATGAAGAGACCCTCTCCCTGTTGTACAGTATTTCATTTTTTTTGTTCGTTTTCTTGCTTGTTAAATGTCCCTTATTGCAGTACCCAGCTCTCCATGCTCTATTTTATATACAAGCTTGCGTATTCGCCTTTAAATTGGTCAGAATTTTAGTATCACGAACCCCCCCCCCCATATATTTTAAAGAAGACTTGACATCCCCCCCCTTTCCAACCACCTTTTCCTATGCAAAACAAACCTAGACAGATGCACTAATTCCTAATGACCAGCAGTTTAGGATGGGGCTCTTTATAGCAATAATTCTTAAGCTGTTAAATGTGTATGTTGGTTATGGCAAAATTAATGATAGCATTTTAAAAAAAAGTTTTGGCTTTTTAGCAATGAATAGTATAGTTACTGTATAATAACTAAATATAGTATGGAAATATTTAGATTGAGGTTTTTGATCTGACAACCTTGAGGGGATGAGAAAGAATTTTATTCTACATGTGGAGCAAAATTAGTCATAGTTCCCCATAGAGTTTGTTCTATCTTTCTCGGGAAAAAAATTGCTGGACTTCATAATGGTTGAAAGTAATGGACTTTAAAGTGGAGTTCCACCCACTTTTACAACTCTTCAGCATCCCTCACTAAACTGTGCACTGTAAACGAATTGGATATATTTTTTTTTTTTTCTCAGCACTTACTATATATCTGCTGTATTCATTTTTCACTTCCTCCTCCCTGGCCGCGGCCCATCGCATCATTTCCTGTTTGCAATGCCTTCTGGGAAGGGGCGGCAACTTCCTCTGACACTGCCGTTGCTATGGAAACCTGACCTGAAACCTATTACACTGCTTGTGCTGCACTGAGCATGTGCGAGATCTGCAAGGATGAGATCCAGGAAGAAATACAGTCTGGCTTCAGATGCCCCGACTTAAGATGTCCACGGCCTGCTGTAAGTTTATAAAATAACAAACTACTGCAATAAACTAACAAAACAGACCTTAGTTTACAGACTAAATTTATTAGAATACATTAAGCTTGTGTATTATAGGGGGATTTTTATTTAAAAACTATAATTTTGGCCGGAACACCACTTTAACCTTTTATCAGCTTAGTCCTTTAGGCAACCAAAGTACAAGGTAAAATCTACAGTGTCATGGGCCCTGGGTATCTTTCTCTCTTTACAATTCAGAGCACATTTTCTCCACCAGGGCTATTCACACTATTTCACCTGTGTTCTAATTCACACTTTCACATTCTTGTTGACTGTTCTAGTGATTTGATCAACTTCTCTTTAGTGGGCAATGTACCTGGTGTCATCGTATCCATTTTGCACTCTCTGCACATGGACAGAAAGTATAAGCAATTGTTTGGCCATTTTGTGGAACTCAATATTGCAACAGGATGTATTTTTTGCCAGAATATGATGGCATACTATTAGGATGCAGTACCACTAGGGAGCAACCTGCAGAGCATAGTGCAGATATAAAATGTCCAGTGTGGGCTCCAATGGAAGCCATTTTTTCAAAAGCCTAAATGTCAGAGAAATGCAGAGCTCTCACTACAGCATGATTGTTTCCCATTGGTAAGCACTGCACTCTATATCCCTTGCCCCTACGTTTGCAGGTAGCTGTCTTGACAGAAATGATGAGCTAGACCAATGAAAACAGTTTTTCAATTTATGCATTCATTACCGACTAATGTGATTTGCCTGACTGTGTTAAGCTGACTAGGGATGAGTGAATCCACTTTCTTTACTTTGCAGTGAACCTCACTGAGATCTTTAGGGGGCAAATCTTCTTAGGTTTGTCATACAAAAGGCAATGGAGCTCAGGCACCACAATGGTGGACATGAAAAAAAATACAAACTTGTACGTGGGTGCAGCATGGTGTGGTGGTAATAAGACACACACAGTCTAGGTTCAATTAGTAGAACTGGTACAAATAGTTCAAGCAAACCCAGTGGGAGAGGACCCAACCGGGAGCACTCACAATGTCCAAGAGATGGCAAGCCCTTTCCCTCCTCATCTAGAACCCTTCCCTGTCGCTAATACTGTCCCTGACAGACGGGTAACTTGGCCCTACACTACCCACAAAATGTGCACCAAACCCAGAGGCAAGGGTTTCAAATAGACTCTGCCACACCATCATGGATTCCTCATCCCTAGGCAGTGGGTAGGCATCTCTGTGGGTGCATGCATTTAGTTTACAATAGTTCACACAGAATTGTAGACTGCCATGCTTCTTTCGCACCAGGACGACAGGGGTGGCCCAAGGACTGCGGCTTTCCTGGATCATTACACTCTGTAGCATATTGCAGAGTAAATCCTTGACCTTGTGGCATAGTGCTGGGAAAATGTGGGCAGTGCGTTCTTCATGTGGATTGGGTGGTCTTCAATGAACCTGTAATCCTCTGGAGTGGTGGCAAACACTAACATGTGTTTTCCAGAAGCTGATGAAGCAGTCTGTGGTGGGGTAAAGAAAAGTCTTTGAAGGGAATGTCCAGCTGTTCCAGTAGTGACTTATATTGGGTCTCGTCCCAGGATGCCATAGTTGCCTGTAGAGGGATGCATACAGCTTCAACCCTAGGTTGGGCCTTAGAGATGCAGTGACAAGGTATATCAGCCAAGGTGTCATGCCTGGGTAGCAAGATTGGTGTTGTTTCCAGGTTGATGAGTTGCATTGAGACTCTTCCCCGGTGGACCTTGGACAGGGTATGGCCAATCAGCCACTCCCCTGGTGTCACAGGGTCCTTGCAGAGTATGACCATAACAGTGGCCCCCTGTGGCTTCTTGTGAGCCCCAACAGGGAGTGACCAAATCACCTCTTGCAGGGGTGCCAAGAGTAATTTTTGCTTGGGGGTGTATGGACCATTCCTACTTCCTACTTGCTCTGGTTGCATCGTGAAAGGAGGTAACAGGTTGCACTTTAACTTTCTTTTGAAGGGCTTGCCAGACTGGGCCAGCCTTCATGTCAGCAATGAGCTGGTCTTTTAGTATATAGTCTGAATCAGTGATGTCAGCACAGCCGCGCACATCCCTCTTTTCCAGGTGCCTCCAGAGGTTCTGTATGGCTGCCGCATAATGAGTGAGGTTCTCATCTTCCTGCTGTTTCCTTACAAAGAACCTTTGCCTCAGCTCCAGAAGCGGTATCTTCTCCCCAAACAAGCTCTCCGAGTGTAACACAATCTGTTCTAGGGTAGCTCGCTCCTCCTCTGGCATTGCCGTCCCAGAGTGAAGGGCATCATAGTCTAAGGCATTGATGGCAGCTCCGGAACCTGGTACAGGCGTGCAGCACTTTCCAGTCTCTCCTCCCACTCTGCTAAGGTAATGTTGGAGCCATTAAACTTTGGTATTAAAGCTAAGGCTGATCCTAACGTAGCCATGTTGGAGCCCAATCTTCCTTCTGCACCCACTGCAAGGGACATATCGTGCCGACTGCTGCTAAATATGTGTGGGTGCAGCGTGGTGTGGCTGTAATAACTCACACACAGTCCATGTGCTGTTAGTGGAACTGGTATTGTAGTAGATATGTGCATTCGTTTTCGTCCAAATGCATTTTCGTTGAATTTCGGGGATTTTCGTGTTCATTTTAACAAAATGATAACAAACGCGCAGAATCCGAAATACGAAAGATCCAACATAAAAAAATGCTTTATTTTCATGTCCATTATATTTTCGTATTGTTGTGACAACAGTTTGATAAACAGTAGATAGAAGATTCGACATGACGGTGACAAACAATATCGATCTGTGTCTATCGAACCTGCGGTCAAACGTGCCTAACCTAACTCTATTAGTCCAAGATTATTCTACATGGAGAGAAAAAATTCAACATTATAGAGATAATAGTAAAAAAATAGCTGTTAGTGGTCGCTGCTGGAATGGGTGGGGGAAGTAAAATGATGAATGATGATGAATGTTATTGGCTGATTGTAACCAAAGAGGAGGAGCAGTAAATTAGCTAGAACTAAGTACATACATACAGCCAACTTACTTTCACTTACGATTTCTAGCAGAGACACACACTGAATCATTTTAGACAGTCAATCTTAGCTGGTCCGTTTGTTTGTTAACAGAGAACCTGAATTATTAAGCAAGCTATAGTTCAACTTAGCTTTTTCATTTCATCTGCTATTAATCTGCTTTAGTGTTGTTAGTGTTGTGATAGCCTCAGAGGTTGTCCGTGTTGTGGGAGGAGATTTATTATTTATTATAGATTCTGTATTATAGATTCTATATAGATTCTATATACCCTAATTTGTTACCTGCGTGTAGGTAGTTTTGCCAACTCTGGTATATTTGTTGTTATTGTTCTATTTCTTGTATCTATTTTTCATTTGATTTTACATCGTTACCTGCTTGCAGTTGGATCACTATCACCAATCCATTTTCTGCTTGAATTATATATACAGCAATGTACTGTTCTAACGGAAAAGTGAAGACAGGGAGAGGTCGTGTTTGTGGTCGCGGTCGTGGTGGACACCTTGATAAAAAAAAGTGGCAAGGTCTCTGCTACTAGGTCTTCCTTATGTACTGCTGACACTTCTGCCACCACAAACATATCATCCACAACAGTGGGTGTAACCACCACTGCCACCAGCAAAGCTAGTTAAACCACCACCAGTTCTACTAGTTTTTCTGCCAGACCACCAACATCTGCTGGCGCTTCCACTGCCAATGCAGCTCCTTCTACTTCTACAGGTGGCTTCCTATTTACATGGCATCTACATGGCTTCTTATTTTTATGGGATAGGCAAGACTTCTACATAACTTCTATGTGGCTTCTTATTTTTATGGGATAGGCACAAAAACTAGTATTAAACAAGTGGAGTTGCCTTTACACTTACCACCACCAATGACACTGCCATTGCTACTGCCCAGCCCCCCAAAGAAGCAATTGAGGAAGACAGCAGCAGAGACAGAGAGTGAGACTTTTTTTTCGTTGCCCCAAGAGAAAAGTTCTACTGAGGTAGACGACTCTATGCAACAAGTTTCAGCAATAACTGGTTTTGGTGGTGATGATGATTTTGAATGTGATGCTCCTCTTTCCCCAACCACTGCAGGTTGATACACTCTTACCCCACAAGTATGACCTAGAGGAAGTGCAAGAGGGATATTCTGTGAGGAGTAGGACAGGTAGCAGTTCACTTTTTTTCATCTGCTGCTAACTCCCCTACTCCCTCTGTTATTACGGAGGAAGAATCCTGTGATGATAACACCGACCTCCCCAGTGCCCCTGCCATTAGCACTAGTTCACCAAGTGAAACTGTAGTGGCAACAGCTTCCACCACTGGTGTGCTACCTGCTGCAGTTACATCAGCCCTGTAATACTAGTGATAAACAGGGTCAAGGGGCTGCATCGCGCCGCAGCAGCATTTGGAAATACTTTCACAGATTGGAAGGCATGTTCTTTGGAAAATTGTGTGGGAAGCAAGTGAGTAGGGGGAAAAAGTTTGGACATTTAACCAATACTGGTAAAAATTACCACCACTTTACTTTACTGCGGGCAGAGGCAGAAAAAGAAGGTGGTAGTGCAGAAAGCGGCATTATAGACTCTGACTGTACTGGTGGTACCTCCTCAACCATACCACTTACTCAGAGCACGGCCAATAGAGAGGGTTCAAGTAGGACAAACCATCCACATGCAGTAGTTCCACTGCAGACCCAATCAGGCTCCTCATCCTCCCAAGGACATCATCAGCCTACTCTAGATAGCTTTGTTGGCTTTAGTTCCAAGGGTATGTCAAAAACAGCTGGCCAACGAGATCACCCGCCTCATTGGCCAATTCATTGCTGTTGGAGGAGCCTCTTTTCGCATGATTGAAAGGGAGCCATTTAAACAGCATGCCCTTGCTCCACAATATGTTGTTCCTGCATGAACACCTTTCAGCAGAAAGATTGTTCCAGCACTATACCATTCGTGCGCTGCAGTATTGAAGGAAAAAAGGGCCAAAGCCGAGGGTCAGACAATTCATTTGACCACTGATTTGTGGACAGCTCCCAGCGGTCAACACACTTCCCTGTCTTTGACTGCACACTGGTAGCACGCCACTGTGCCTGTTGGCGGTGGCACTAGTGTAAGAGGTCAAACTTCATCAGGAAGCAGGTCTGCAGTTCAAGACCAGCAGGGTTATCAAGCTTTCCTGCTCCACACAGAAGTCTGTGATGATAAACACAGCTCTGCCAACATATTGGTGTTGGCCAATTGGTTTGGAGAGCGGGCAGTCACCAATGTTTCTGTTGGGTTCATAGTGACAGATGGAGCTTCAAACATGGTGAAAGTGCTCCAAGATTGACCTTTTGTCGGTGTGCGCTGTTCTGCACACATACTGCATTTAGTGGTCAAGGGTGCAATCCCAGTGGAGAAAAACAACAAGATTGCTCAAATCTTGGACCTTTGCACAAAGATTACAGGGCATTTCCACCGCAGTGTAGGGGCTAGTCAGCTGTTGAGGGAGGAGCAAGAACAATCAGGGCTCCCCATACAACCCCTGAAACAAGATGTCAGCACCCAGTGGAGCTATACCCTGGAAATGCTTGAACGCATTTTGGAGCAAAAGACGGCCACCCACAATCTATCATCCCGCCATATCATTGGGATTGATTCTACACTGGGACATGATGACTGGTGTATAATTGGGCAGCTCGTTTCTGTCTTGTAAAGAACCCTTTCGGGATGTGACGGAAAACTTGAGTCAGAGCAATGCCAGCCTAGGACAGGTCATACCCTTGTTCGCCTATCTTATGGGGAAGATGGGATCGTTCCTAGAAAACAGGGAGCCTCTTTATGGCAGCCCACTTCATGCCGATGTAGCCTTTTTCATCAGAAAGCTACAAGACAACTTAAAATATCGGCTAAATGGCCGTGCCTGCAAAAGCCCTGAACTCATGTTGGCTTCCCTGTGTAATCCCGGGATCAAAGGTAAACTGGCATTCAGAGACAACAGCCTCTCCTACTGGAAAGAAAAACTGATTGAAAGGGTCTGTAATTTGCAGTAACAGAGACGTATGCCAGTTGAGCATGTGCATGTTGGGTTGTGGCACTTGACTATCCGGGGGGAGCAAGTCTAACAGCAGGTAATCGAAAGGAGAGCAGTGCCTCTGAAATGGTCAGGGCCTACCTATATGAAGCACCTTTGCCTCCTAAAGCGGACCCTTTGATCTGTTTGGATGGTAAGAAAAGTGTGTGGCCTGCTCTTTGCCTGGTTGCCAGCAGCTACTATCCTGTCCTCCAACCACCATGCAAAGTGAGAGAGTTTTCTCTATTACTGGGAACATCCTGAATCCACACTGTGCACAACTGACACCCCATCTGATGGAACAAATTACTTTCCTCAAATTTAACCTCCCCAAGCTGAGTTACCCTACCCTTAACTTGTAAGACCTGAATCGTTGTCACCATGTGAAGATAGATGGGACTCAGAGGAACCATCTAAATGTTGAGGAAAATCTAATTTTTTAATTTTCTTACCACTTGACAATAGCAGTTGTCTTTGGAGTGACCCCAAGATTTAAATTGAATTATATTGTTTTAAGCAATCCAAATTTTTCCCTTTATTCCTTCCATCACCCTTTTTTGGAAAATACATTGATGAGTGTTGTGTAGACTAGAGTGTGTGTGATTGCATGAATGAATGTTGTGTGAATGGACAGTAGCAAGGGTTGAAGCCTTGACGTGGCGCTACTGCTCACGTGTTGCTGTCTTTGTATATACAAATAGCAGCTCATGCTAATTTAACCATTTTTGAATGATGGTCTGGGATTAAGAGATGATTAAAGGTGTTTGGGGAAACTAACCTCAACAGCACGACAGTTCCTCTTGATGGAGAGACTGTCAACTTAAGGATCAGAATATGTTACCAACATAGCACAAAGAAACATACAGCTGGAAACGTGGTTCTATGCAATATAGATTAGTCGGACACTGCTGAATTGCATCCAGATGCCCAGGACCCATCCCATTTGCCTCCTCTAACCCTGGGGACACTAGTGCCCTCTCTGATCCTCCGCCTGTTTCATGACCATCTGTAATTGTCCAAAATCACCAGTATGAGTAATCTACCCTGCTGCCATGTTACTCAAGCCCTGGAAATGATGACTGCCCTATGAACTGTTACCTATGGGCCTGCCAGCCTTTGAACTGTTGCCCCTTGTGATTGCGCTAGCCTGTGAACCTCTGTCCAGTTAACCTATGCCCTTGTGATTGCAAGCCTGCAACCTATGCCCTGTGAACTGCTTTAAAATTGCAAGAATAATATTCAGCGCTGACTGAAAAAAGGACATACATGAAATGAACTGCTAGCAGGCACTCAAGGTAAATTCAAATCAATCCCTCAAATAAACATAATGTAAAAGCAGTGCTGCGCAATTCATGAAAGTCCAAAACAATAAAAGGTGTTTAATAAAAGAGTCCCAAATGGTATGTGAGCAAACGAATAAATCACTGCAGGGTGCGGCAACACACACAGAAAGAAGATGACAGATAAGATGTCTGTGATCCCTCCACCACATGTATGGATGGCCTCTCACCTCTAGAATTCGACCTGAAGCAGGTCACTAGGCAGTGTAAATAGAAGGTTCACAATATCCAAATGGCAACTCAGGTGATGGTCATCAAATCAATGATCAGTATGAAAATGTAGCATATATGAAAGAGAGAACACAGCGATCTAATGCTCTCTGTATACACTTTATTAATGTAAAACAAGGTAAGATGTGCACTTACATGTAACAGCACTCAAAGCCGAGTGCTGGCATACGAGCGTGTGAATGTAATCATCGGGATGGTCGCGGGTGACGTTATGCGCAACCCCTGACCCTTGTTGCTCTTGGACCTCCACAATGCGCCGCAGATACACATTCACATGTGGCTCTGGAGGGGGCATGTGCATTGAAGAGGGTGGAGAATCCTCACCAGGACCCACAGGGAGGAGGCACCAATGGGTGGGACCAGGTGGGGGGATAGTGGAGGAAAACCTGCGCCGGAGAAACCGCTGGGGAAGAAAGATAGTGAGCCAAACCAGACGCGGACAGGTCCAGGGCTTCATCCAACGGGCGGAGGTGAAGGATGAAGATTTTACCTGTGAAGAAAAGAAAATACATTAGACAATACAATACACAATACAGATGGCTAACCTGTCCCTACACTACCCACACACCAGTGGTCAGAGTTTTAAATAGACTCTGTCACACCCAAGATGACCGCCAGAGTCACATGGACAGCCAGCATCGAATCAGATCACTGCCCCAGTGACTCAGGAAACCATAGAGGAACCATGTTCCTCATGATTTCCTCTCCCTCTGCACCTGCCTACAACCTTTTTTAACCACTTGCCGACCAGCCGCCGTCATTATACTGCGGCAGGTCGCTTTGTTTCCGCAAACTGACGTAGGTGTACATCAGCACCTTTAAGGTCAATAGCAGGCGCGTGCCCACGCTGCACAGTGGGGGACCAGTGGCCGGCAGTTGCGATGTCTGCCGCCCACCCACGATCGCGAGCACAAGAGCCAGAGCGGGGATCTGTGTATGTAAACAAACAGATTCCCATTCTGACAGTGATTAGGAACAGCGATATGTCTCCTTCTCCAGTCAGTCCACCCCCCCACAGTTAGAGACACAGTTAGAGCCTCCCTATTGGATACTTGGAGAGAATGCAATCCCGCTAAGAAAAACTATACTTTCTACTCTTACCCACATAAATCCTTTTCAAGGATTGATCACATCTTTATCCCAATTTCATCCTCGCCAACCCTGCTCCATTCAAACATACACCCAATCACTTGGTCAGACCACTGCGCAGTAGTCACAACAGTTTCCTCCCTGATCCCCCAATCCAAAGATCGCACATGGTGTATAAATGAGGCACATTTGACTAATCAATCCTATTGCTTTGATATACAACTAGCCCTCAAAGAATATATACAGCATAATGCCACACCTGATATCTCGCCTGTCTTCTTATGGGAGGCCCACAAACCCGTGATTAGAGGGACCTGTATATCCGTATCCACCCAACTCAAAAGGGATAAAAAACTTAAAACCCAACAATTAGAAGCTGAGTACCATCGCCTCTTCCTCCAATTCCAATCTGCTCCTACTGAACCCCATAGGATCTTACTAGAAAAAACAAAAACTGAATTAGACCTAATTTTAGCAGAATCAGCAGATAAAACCATTCGGAGATTTAACCACACAATCTACACAAAAGCTAACAAGCCTGATACCTTCCTGGCATTAAGACTCCGTCGACCGGAAAGGGTGCATAATCCTATCAGACTCAAACTGGCCAAGGATAACTTCACGAGTAATCCTGTTAAAGTACTTGCAGAATTCCGTAAGAAGTTAGCTGAATTATATACTCCGACACGTACATTCTCGGCGACACAAGCTGAATCATTGTTTCAAAACATCACCCTGCCAAAACTATCACAGGCTAACAGAGAGTCTATGGAATGCCCCGTTACGTCTGATGAAGTTCTTTTTGCCATAAAATCTCTTAAACCTCACAAAAGACCTGGCCCCGATGGTTTATCTAGCTCTTACTTTAAAAAATTTGCTCCCACTCTAGCCCCCCTTCTTACTAACACCTTCAATTCTCTCCTTAAACAACACTCCTTTGGCCGAGATACGTTGACAGCTATTATTTCTATGATACCCAAGCCTAACACAGACAACTCCCTATGGTCTAACTATAGGCCCATATCCTTACTCAATTTGGATATAAAAATATTAGCCAAAATTATGGCGTTACGCCTCAATCCAATTATAGGTGGCCTTATACATAAAGACCAAGTTGGATTCATTTCTAAACGCCAAGCTAGTGACAACATTCGACGCGTGATTTTGCTTCAGCACCTAGCCCGAACACGCCGGATCCCCATGCATCTACTCTCTCTTGATATTCGTAAGGCGTTTGACACAGTCTCATGGCCCTATCTTAACTATGTACTCCAGAGATGGGGATTTGGTCCCAATTTCTTACAATGGGTTAACTCTCTATATAACCAACCACAGGCTTATGTTAAATACTCTGGCTACCGCTCAGACTGTTTCCAAATTTTACGAGGTACCAGACAGGGGTGCCCCCTCTCTCCCCTTGTATTCGCACTGGCGATAGAACCCCTAGCAGCCCTCCTTAGGGCAAACCCAAATATCAAAGGCCTTGATATAGCCTCTACATCACACAAATTATGCTTATTTGCAGACGACGCACTACTATTCGTCACTTCTCCTCGAACTACACTCCCCAACCTAATTTATCTCCTAGACAAATTTGCCCTAATATCAGGCCTGGAAGTTAACCAATCTAAATCAAAAGCTCTCAACGTATCTTTGCCACAATCCGAATTAGACCATATAAAGGAATTCTTCCCCTTCACTTGGCTCCAGCGTCAATAGCTTATCTTGGTATTAAATTAACCAGCGACCCGGTCCACCTTTTTAGAACCAATTATCTCCCCATGTTAAAACACTTAACAGCCCTATTGGAAGCGTGGCGTCCGATATGTACCTCTTGGCTAGGCCGGATAGCAGCTGTAAAGATGTCCTTACTTCCAAAACTGCTTTATTTATATAGAGTCCTTCCAATTCCAATCCCCTCTTACTATCATCGAATCATTCAAACACGAGTGTCCAAATACATTTGGGGCCCTATTAGACCTAGAGTTTCTAAAACAGTTCTGCTTTGTAGTAAACTTAAGGGGGGATTGGGTCTCCCCAACTTTATGGGATATTTCCACGCTGCCCAGCTGGCCCAAATTACACTGTATCGTGCACAAAATGAAATCCCACTTTGGGTCAGTTTGGAAGCTATTGACCTACACCCACTCAAAATAACTAACTTACTATGGTTACCCCCCACGACTCGTGGCTCAATTAGTAATCCTATAACGAGACACTCTCTTAAGCTATGGGACAAACTCCGAAGTCCCTTTAAATTACAATCTCCGCATTCTCCATTACTTTCTTATCTAGACCATCCGAAATTCTACCCAGCCCAAGTTAACCCGAGCTCATTCCAAGTCTGGCACAGGGCAGGACTATATCGCATATGCGATTTTGTTTCTGGATCTGATATAAAGTCGTTTGCCTCACTACAAAATCTAGCTGATATCCCCACCGCAGAAGTCTTTCGATACCTACAGATATCCCACTTTATCCAAACAACAATAGGTACACATACTGCACTAGATGATTTATCCATTTTTGAAGGGATTTGTAACTCCGACCCTCACGCCCCTGGTCTAATTTCTCTTCTATATGCTCATCTGACTTCTCCACCAACCAATCTTCCCTCATATGCTGCGCAGTGGTCCACAGACCTCGCATTAGACCTTGATGCAGAGGATTGGTCTGACATTTGGTCCAATACTAAACGATCCTCCCAAAATGTAATCGCACAAGAGGCGAATTACAAAGTACTTATGAGGTGGTATCTGGTTCCTGTCAGGATTTCTAAATTTCTCCCAAATTATCCAGCTACTTGTTTCCGCGGCTGTAATGAGCGAGGTACCCATGCACATATATGGTGGACATGCTCAATAGCTCAGGAACTTTGGACAGTGATCTTCCAAATGGCCTCCACACTATTTCAACAGCGAATTGATCCTGACCCGGCTATAGCACTGTTGAATCTTATCCCATCAGATTTCACCAGATCTCAGACCCGCCTTCTCCTTCAGCTCACAACAGCAGCTAAACAGACAATAGCTAGAGCCTCCAAAACCCCGAAACTCTCTCTAGCTGAGGCCAAAAATAGGGTTACCCAGGCTATGATTCACAGCAAAGTAGAAGCCACGATACTTGATAGGATCCCCCAACATCTCAAAATTTGGAACCCCTGGATTGAAAATTTTTTACCCCCAGATTTTGATAAGAACCTCCTCAAACCTTAAGCAGCCCGCTATAAATACAGATAGATATGTCGGTGACTTGGATGTTCCTGCGCTCTCCCCGACCACCCCTTCCCCCTCCTTATCTCTCCCCATTCTTTCTCTATCCTTCCTATACCTTTCATTCTTCTGATTTCCTCCTTTTCACTCTCTTTTTCCTCTTACGCTCTTTTTACAGGTAACTTTATTGTAGATATACAAAGTCTACCAATCTTTAGCTCTACATATGTTCGCAGATCTACTTTCCATGTGAAAGTTCTAACACTCAAACTTCGTTATTGTTCTTTTTATTAATCCTGTTTTGTTATCTAACCGTAATAGGAAACTGTTACACTATGTCCACAGCTATCTCTGCGAAAAAGTTTGTCCCCGGACTTTACTTCATTTCTTACCCCCGAAAATTATTACACTGCAACCTCCATTGGGGTAAAAATGTATGTATAAAACCTAAACCTATGTACGACATATGTAATGCCTGTTATACATTATGTCTTCTTATCAATAAAAAAGTTTGAACAGAAAAATCGCAGATTGCCGCCTTTACTAGCGAAAAAAAAATAAAATGATAAAAATGTCATAAATCTGTCCCCTGTTTTGTAGATTCTATAACTTTTGCGCAAACCAATCAATATATGCTTATTGCGATTTTTTTAACCAAGATTATGTAAAAGAATATATATCGGCATAAACTGATGAAGAAATTTCTTTTTTTTCATTTTTTTTTTTGGATATTTGTTATAGCAAAAAGTAAAAAATGCTTATAGCACAAAAAGGTGATCAAATACCACCAAAAGAAAGCTCTATTTGTGGAAAAAAAGAACATCAGTTTTGTTTGCGTACAACCTTGAATGACCGCGCAAATGTCAGTTAAAGAGAGGCAGTGCCATATCGCAAAAAATGGCCTGGTCATTAAGGGGAAAATCTTCCGGTCTGTAAGTGGTTAATCTAAATTTTTGCAAAACTAAAAATAGTTACCAGTTTTAAAGTAAGGAGACACTCAAGAATTTTTACAGCCTGGGGAAGACTGCATTAGGCATACAAGGTTCATTTTTAGAGCTCCCCAGGATGACCAGAAACTCAAAGGGTAATAAATCTACACTGCTAAGACAGCTAAACAAATTCTTCTTACTGCACAGCCTGCAAAAGGGAATCTGTGACTAGCAATAATTACTCAAGTCTCTTGCTGTAAGTCTGTCTTCTTGGCTAGAAACATCACAGATTTATGCAGTGTACCTGCAGTAGAAGTTTGGGTTTAGGGTGATATCATTTCTTGGCTAACTAAATAGATTGTTCTGCAAGCTTTCATGGCATGCTGGCCTCTTCATTAGACAAGATACCAGAATATGGGGTCTGTGCCTAGAAATCTTGCTCTAAAATCTACAGTAGTTAAAGGAGAAGTCCAGCCTAAGCTTTTTAGGCTGGGCTTCTCCTCTGGGTCACAGGAGTGCAATTAGTTTTGCAGTCCTGTGACCCGTTTCCAGAGGAGAGCGGTCTGAAGTCCGCTCTCCACTGACGTCACTGCCATCAGTCGAGGCACCGCGTCATCCCAACTTCCCAAGTCTGGATCCGCCAGCTGCCTTGTCTGATGGCAGTCTCAGCATCTCAGCGAGCCGATGAGACAGCCTCTTCCCGCCCCTGCACAGTTCAGTGCTCCAATGAGCATGGAGGAGCAGAGAGGAGAGACGCTGACTGACAGTCAGCAGCTTTCCTCTCAGGGATCTGTAAGAACTGAGCCATCTGCTGTGTTGGGTGGCTCGTTTCTCAGTGCAGAGGCGGCGGGGGGGACAGATGTAGCATCGGTCTGATGCTGCATCCACCTAGGTAAGTATGAATCTCAAATAAAAAAAAAACGTACTTGTCTTTTATTTAACCAAAAAACTGTATCATCCTAAACCTAAATGTTTTACTTTACTCGATGGCTAACACAGTACAACACTCGGCTGCTACAGTATAACTTGTAGCCAGAAGAGGGCAGTGCTGATTTGCTTTCTTCACTATTGGATTCATAATCTGTAGTCTGTGTTTGTATGTGTTGCTCTTACATGTTTTTTCTGCATTGAACATGTGAAAATTTTTATTTTGTTTTAGACATTTTTGTGGTTGAGAAAAAAAAATCCCACACTAAGATACTAAGAACATTTCTGTTTTCTATTTTCTAATAGTGATATTCTTGATGTTGGATAGAAAATAAAATGGATTGAATGTATTTTCTTAAATACTTACATCTATGCACACATCCTAAGAGATAGTGCACAACATTCTGCCCATAATCTCCATATGTCCCATAGGCCTGGCAGAAACCCTTGGCATGTCTTCATCAGATCTCTCTTCAAGATAAGGATATTACTACTAGGATAAGTAGTGTGAACTTCCAGTTTCACATATCAACATCAACAAAGGACTCATCAAACTGACACATTTCATCTACAAAGACTTCAACTGGGGTATCTTTATTTGTAGCCAAAAGAGGACGTCTTTATGGACGAAAACGCATCAGGTTTGATGAGTCCTTTCCATGCCATTGCGCCTTTTTGAATCTTATGTTTTTGTGATCACAGAGTAGATTTTTTACTTGATGCCATACATTTTGGAATCTATGTAAAGCCTTTTTATTCAAAAAAAACCCTGTAA
This sequence comes from Aquarana catesbeiana, assembly GCF_042186555.1. Taxonomy (NCBI): domain Eukaryota; kingdom Metazoa; phylum Chordata; class Amphibia; order Anura; family Ranidae; genus Aquarana; species Aquarana catesbeiana. The sequence continues at coordinate 80,266,338 of NC_133332.1, read as the reverse complement.
CCATACGGTTTTTCACTATGTCGAGGCTTTCTGTTGTTTTTTTTCTGGATGCTTTTTTTCTGTGGTGGAATGAGGTTTTTTACCATCTGGGACATTGCCATCCTGATCCATATTCTCACATGCCGAGTCAAGGCTGCCCGTGGTGGCTCAGCTGAGGAGGAGGAATTGCACTCACTATCCAGAGCTTTGATATCACATGCCTGATTGATGTTACCTTCTGGTAAGCATATTTAATCTTCTACCCTGGGTGGTGGATACACACACAGTGGTGACTCCTTTAGTCCTACACTCCTGGATACCTTCCCATCAATATATACTAATGGATTAATGATTTAATCACCAATGGGACTATACTACCAAAGTTGATTTACAATTTACAATTTGCACAGAACACTTTATTTAGAGACGCTATCAATCAGATGATGATGTTTTTTGTATACGCTAATCACAATTCATTTTGTATATCACAGTATGTTGATATGTCAATACGCAACATTTGATTCTTAGCGCTGCACTGTTTTCACTTTAATCATTTACACAATTTTTGTTAAGATTGTAGTGCTGGCTGCAATTGTTTATATTTGTGTATAGCGCAGTATTTTAATAATAATTTATTTTATTTTTGGGTAAAAATAACAAACATGTTATACTTACCTGCTCTGTGCAGTGGTTTTGCACAAAGAAGCCCAGGTCCTCCTCTTCTAGGGTCCCTGGCACTCCTGGCCCCTCCCTCCTGCCAAGTGCCTCCACAGCAAGCAGCTTACTATGGGGGCACCTGAGCTGAGCCTCTGCTCTATGTATCGATTCAGACATGGAGCTGTGGCTCGACTCCGCCCCCCCTCTCTCCTCATTGGCTCAATGACTTTGATTGACAGCAGCAGGAGCCAGTGGCCCATGCTGCTTTGTCTCAACCACACAGGAGGGAGAGTACTGGACAGCCAAGTCTTTTATGCAACATTGCTGGATCGAGATGGGGCTTAGGTAAGTATTAGTGGGGCTGCGGAGGGCTGCTGCACATAGAAGGTTTTTTATCTTTATGCATAGAATGCATAAAGATAAAAAACCTTCTGCCTTTAGAACCACTTTAAAGCTGAAATCTGGGCTAACAAACTTTCATTAAAATATGTTCCTCAAGCAACAAAGGATTTAAATCCAATTGTGTGCACCAAATGTCTTTGTAAACTCAGTTATTACCTTGGCACCATTACTGTATTGCACATAGTCAATAGCCTGGGTCTTGGTAAAAGAGATCCTGCAGGCCCCGACCACATAGCTCCCAACTATCCCTGATTACGAGGGACTGTCCCTGATTTGAAACAATTTCCCTCTGTCCCTCATTCCTCCTCATCTGTCCCTCATTTTGGTCTGATCTATATAGATGTATATAAAATGCACTTTTTATCTATCAAAAAGGGTTTTTATTTAACATGCAAGCTGAATTATCATTATTATTTGTAGCGTGCAAAATAAATGTGTTTCTAGGTCCACCTTAAAGATCAACTTCTGCCAAAACTGTTGTTTTGAAAAAAAATGTAATTGAGTGGAGAGGCTGAGAACCTCTGTCAGGTTTTTAATTGGTGACACCAGAACAAGAAATTATTTTGGCTGGGGTTGTGCTTTAAATGTGTTGGCAATCTTTATGTTTGCATTAAATGTCAGAAGTCTGAAAAGTAATGAGTCATGAGTTATAGAGACACACCCTGGGATCAGAAGAAATCTACTTATATGTATACAGGAAGAGCCTGGCCAAATAACTCACAAGCTTATTTGTATCACTGAGAAACAGAAAAAGAAATGATATGAAGTTTAGTCAAAATGAAAGCATGGAGATTATTTGTAGCAAAATCTGTGATGTGACTATCTCATACCAAAGCTTTAGTACAACAGCATTGCAATATTACATTGGCAGAGTAACGTGCAAACGTGGTACCAAAAGATATCCATTGGCTCACTGACAAGGGCACAACAACGGTCATTATTGCTCCAAGACAACCAAACAAATTGTACTTTTTTTTTTACTCTCCAATTATCATCCTATATGGTGGCTTTGGATCTGATTAATTTCCAACCTTTTTTATGAATTTTATGTATGTTGAAAAAAAAAAAAAAAAAAAAGATCCAACTACATTGTTATATCAGCACTCCCTAGGAAAACTGCCTTTAGCAGTTAAAAAAAGTTTGCTTTACCCACCGTGTCCTTAGTAGATAGTGACGTCACCCCATTAATTTTCTGTGGAATCCCCATGGTCATATTCGGTCAATGACATCATTGGGTATATGACACCCCCTATGTTTAAATTTAGCAGAGGGGACCGGAGTTGTCAATCACAGCAAGTGGGGATCGAAAATGTCTGTCAGTCAGAAGGATTTCTTTGCTTTCGGTGAGTTGTCAGATGGATTTACATTGTGTGACTTTTTTGGACTTGTCTTTAATGATAATAGTAAAAAGTAATAGTAAGAATACTAAATTAAGTCTTTACTATGTACATTTTTTTTGTAAATGAGTACTCATCTTATTCCTCCTTGGGGATGGTATCTGGGGGCCCCCTATTTTTGAAGGTGGGGATGTTATTTAATGGATTTTTGCATTTTTCATTTTGCCTTTCAAGCATTATTAAAATTGCTGCTCCCCACTAAAGGGAATTTTTAAAAAATGTTATTTGCTTTGGTACAGCCCTCCCAATGTAATTTGCTAGACAATCCGGTAATGTTCACCAAACCTACCTTGCATTGAACAATGCCAATCCTCCACCGACCCCCATGTCACTTACTTGTGCTAGAAAATCTATCAAAATGTAGGACAATACACCCAGTGCATAGGTAAAATTGCATGTAAAAACCACATTGATTTGGAAACATGATTGGATGAACCCAGGGCCCCTGATAATACAGTACAACAAATCCTGTTGTACTGGGCCCAGGCCACGTCAGCTAAACAAGGGGGGTCCAGGGCAGCTTTATTGTTCCAAACAAATGGCAAGTGACAATAGCCTCAAATTCCCCAGTCAATGACAACAACCTTTAATCCTCCGGTGACAACAACCTCAAATACCCCCGTGGCAATAACCTAAAAATTCCCAGTGGCAACAACTTCAAATCTCCCAATGACAAGAACCTCAAATCCCCCAATGACAGCAAACCCAAATCTCCCATTAACAACAAACCCAATTCCACTGTGATTTCAGCCTCAGATCCTTCAGTGACAACAACTTTAAATCCCTCAGCGTCAACAACTTCACTGATAACTGAAGGATGAGGTACCCCACATTTTGTGGAAAATTCCACAAAATGTGGGAATTCACCAAAGGAACCGGAATGTACTGCCTGGCCTTTGAACCTTGGTCAACTGGCTTAGAAGGGCAAATAAGAGAACACTGCAGAACTTTTAGGTACTGGCAGTAAGTACTGGCAGGTCTGTTAAGGTCAGGGCTTTTTTTCAGCGGGAACGTGGGGGAACGCAGTTCCGGCACCTCCAGGACTGAATGTATGTACGTACTGGCAAGACGGTGCTGGAGGGTCTATTGATGCTGGCTGCTGGGGTATCTATTGTCGCTGGTGGCAATCTGTTTTTGTGTAGGGGTCTATTGTTGCTGGGTAAGTCTACTGTTGCTGGTGGGGGGGTCTTATCTTGCTGCGGTTGGTCAATTGTTGCTGGGTGGGATCTACTGTTGAGGGAGAGGTCTATTGTTTCTGGCTGCTGGAGGGTCTATTGTTGCTGGGGTGGTACTTTGTTGTAGGGGGTCCATTGTTGCTGGGGGAAAAGTCTTTTGTTTCTGGGGTGGAGTCTATTGTTGCTGGGGTAGAGTCTATTGTTGCTGAGGTGGGGTCTATTGTTGCTCATTGCAAGGGATCTGTTTTACTATCTTTGTTTTCATTAACAAATTTCATAGAAATTACCGAGTATCAAAAAATACTTGGCTCTGTATTCTCTGAAAGGTGCTGTACTGGGAGGTGGGTAGGGGGGAGGAACCAAGGGATGGTGCTCAGAGATGGGTAGGGGGGGCAGAGACGAAGGGTGACTCAGAAGGGGGGAGTTCCTGCACCTATCCCCTGAGAAAAAAAAAAGCCCTGTGTATAATACAGTGCAAAGAATATAATACAGTGCGTTGAAGTGGTTAAGGGGAACCCTATGACAGAATTAAGAAAAAACAGCATGGGGTCAACCCCAAAATCCATACCAGGCCTTTTGGGTCTCAATTTTAAAAAATCTGAGCAAGCAGCCTGGCAGGCCAGGAAAGGGGGGTACGAACGAGCACCCCCCCTCCCCTCCTGAACCATACCAGGCCACTTGCCCTCAACATCCATGTTCCCATTTGGGGTTATATCCATCTTCTATCATCACATAGTCCCTGTCTCTTCAGACTGCATCCTGGGGAATCTCCGCGGGCCTGTTCCGAGTGTGCACATCGGGTTCGGTGTCAGGGAATAACAACGCATGGCCCGCTGATGCATGTTCTTAAGCTTCACAATATGATTTATTACTCAAAAATCTGGGTGAGTACAGTGGCATTATGGTTCTGCTCATGTTTATGCTGATATCTGTATCCAATCTTTCCAATATTCATGTATGGTTGTCATACACCATTTTCACTTGATGTTTTGTATATGTACAGTTTGTAATAAAATTTGATATTTTTACACTTCTTAGTACCTCTTTGACTTTACCAGTGCCACTATAGTCCCACCCCTTGAGGGATTTCTCCATTTCCTTGCCCTCAACATGGGAAGGGTGCTTTGGGGTGCCCCCCAAAGCACCTTGTCCCCATGTTTATGAGGACAAGAGCCTCTTCCCGACAACCCTGGCCAGTGGTTATCGGAGTCTGCGGGTGGGGGGCTTATCAGAATCTGGAAGCCCCCTTTAGCAAGGGGGCCCCCAGATCCCGGCCCCCCCTATGTGAATGGGTATCAGGTACATTGTACCCTTACCCATTCACCAAAAAAAGTGTCAAAAAGTAAAAACCACAACAGACAGTTTTTGACAATTCCTTTATTAAAAAATAAAAAAAAAGTGTCTCACGATGTCAATTCATCTTCAATCACACCGCCTGATGGACCCCAAAAGTAGAAAAATTTTAAAAAGCCCTGCCTCCATGGGAGGCATCCCGGTGACTGCTGTCTCTTGGCTTTGACAGCTGTTATATAGGCAAGGGCGGGGCCACCTGGTGACATAACCAAGTAACCATGCCCCCTTCTGATGTCATGTGATGTCAGAGGGGGTGGGGTCATCTGGTTACATCAGAGGGTGGCTCTGCCCTTGCCTATATAAGAGCTGTCAAAGCGAGAAGACAGCAGTTGCTGGGAGGCCTCCCGTGGAGAGAGTTTTTTGTTTTTTCTATTTTTCAGGTCCATCGGGCGGTGTGATTGAAGATGGATGGACAGGACACTTTTTTTTTTCTTTTTTAATAAAGGAATTGTCAAAAACTATCTGTTGTGGTTTTTACTTTTTGACACTTTTTTGGTAAATGGGTAGGGGTACAATATACCCGATACCCATTCACATATGGGAGGGGGCAGGATCTGGGGGCCCCCTTGTTAAAGGGGGTTTCCAGATTCCGATAAGCCCCCTGCCTGCAGACCCCGACAACCAATGGTCAGGGTTGTCGGGAAGAGGCTCTTGTCCACATCATCATGGGGACAAGGTGCTTGGGGGGGACCCCCAAGCACCCTCCCCATGTTCAGGGCATGTGGCCTGGTATGGTTTAGGAAGGGGGGGCACTCGATCCTCCCCCCCCCCGTCCTGACCAGGCTGCATGCTTGGATAATGGTCTGGTAAGTATTCCAGACCTTCTACAAGTTTATTTAGCTAACTAAGAATTAGAATTATAGTGAACCTATATGCAAAGTGTATCTATGGTCAAAATTTTAAAATATATATTCATCTCCACGCTGTATTTTATTTATTATTATTATTTTATTTATAGACTATCCCTAATAATCTGAATGATCTTGAAGTTTGTAAACTTTGTGAATATTTTATCTTATACATTTAAACATGCTAGCCTCCACCTTGATACACACCTCAAGAGTTTGAACAATCACTTTGATACTTTCTGGTTTAACATTTACATTCACTCTGAGTTTTGTATATGCTGTTGCAATGTGTTAACCCAGGTAAAGCTACCTGATAGTCAGAACAAACATATCATCCTTAGCTTTGTTAAATCTACATTTGTTGGTAGGGGTTAATATAAAGAATTTTCATCAAGATAGCATATTTTTATTACACTTATTTATTACATTTTTTTGTTGTTGTTTTGGTTTAGTCAGACTGATGACATTTTACATTTATTTTTTTACAATTCCCACATTGCATCATAATTTCCTTTGTCTAAATTTCGAGAGTTATAGGAAAACAGATATTTTCTATATAAGGTAATTTAAAGGGACTGTGAAACATAAAACAAATTCTATAAATAGGTCCCCTAGTTTATGAGATTATGTATCTATAGAAAATTTATTTTGCTTTGAATAAAGTAGGAAATGATTAAAACCTGCCAGGATTATCCTTTTTCTTCTCTGTACTCCATTGGTTGGATTTAATCTCACTTTTTGACCTGACACAACAAGTCGTGAAAGAAAAATCTCTCCAAAGTAGGAGAAAATATCCCTCGCAGTTATCTATGGAACAGGCGTCCTCATCGGAAAATGTTACCCTTTCTTCTGTTGTAATTGAGGTAATCACAAAAAGTTTGGATTTCTTAACACTCTCTATCCTAATGAAAGCAATATTGAGGGCATATTCCCCAACAGGGATCAAAACCTGACCAGGATTTTAACCCTTTACTACTCTATGCATAGGTGAAAATCTAGACACCTAGTAATCAACATTTATACAGTATACACAACATTGTAAGTATTATTGATTTATACAATAAATAATTGAAATATCATTTAACAAATGCATTTTTGGAACAACTTACACTATTGCAAAAACACATATCCCAATGTCAACAATTGATAACAACCTCAACTCATCTCCCAGTGACAAGAACCAAAGATCCTCCAGTGACAACAACCAAAAATCCCCCTGTGACAACAACCAAAAATCCCCCTGTGACAACAACCAAAAATCCCCCTGTGACAACAACAACAAATCCTCCAACGACAACAAACTCAAATTGTCTAATGTCAATAACCTCAAATCTCCCAGTGGCAAAAACCTCATATCTCCCAATGTCAACAACCTCAAATCTCCCAATATCAACAACCTCAAATCCCTCATTGATAACAACCTCAAATCTCCCAGTGACAAGAACTAAAGATCCTCCAGTGACAACAACCAAAAATCCCTTTGTGACAACAACATCAAATCCTCAAGTAAAAATAGCCTCAAATTCCCCAGTCACTGACAATAACCTTAAATCCTCCGGTGACAACAACCTCAAATACAATTATCTCAAAATTCCCAGTGGCAACAACTTCAAATCTCCCAATGACAAGAACCTCAAATCCCCCAATGACAACAAACCCAAATCTCCCATTGACAACAAACCCAATTCTACCAGTGTGGGTTTGCAGAAAATGCCACAAAATGTGGGAATTCACCATAGGAACCAGATTGAACTTCCTGGCCTTGGAACCTTGGCAACTGGCTTAGAAGGGCAAATAAGAGGACACTGCAGAACTTGTAGGTACTGGCAGGTCTGTTAATGTAGATGTAAAACCGTTACTAAATGTCATCTAGGTAGGTTATTTTTTTCACAGGTATTTTTTTAAAGTAGAAATTCTACGGTCGAAACCTTCAAAGTCAGTTCACTTTTGCAAGTGTAAAAGCTTTCACTGAAAAAAAGAAAACAATTACTTACTTCGCCCCTACTTCTGATACTTCTGGGAGGTGCGGATGACATCACCATGCCTCACCTCTGCCTCCTAGGATAGCTAAGTGGTTGAAATGCAGCAAAAAAAAGCATTCCTGCCAATAGACATATTATCATGGGATCAGATTTTAAAATCTGGTTATAGTTTATTTCTAAGAGTTTGGAAAAAAGATTTGGTTGAGTACATTTGAGGGGTAGTAGCCTGCCAAGATTCTGCTCTCATAAAAATAGCCACTAGCTCTGTGAACTTTGGAAATGTATTTCTTCATAGTGGTTATAGATACAGAGAAGGAGGAGAGCATGTTTTAAAGTTTTTACTGCTCATTTGGAATATGTAAATACTTTAGTGTGTATCATCTGGGCACAGGTTGATTGACTTGTGCAGTGTAAAGCAGATTCATTTTTAAAATATTTTATTAGATAGATTTTTGTTTTCCAGAAATAAATACAAATACATTTCTCGTGGCTAAAGAGTTTCTTTATAAAACATCAGGCAAAGTCGATTCTTTTAGAGCCAAGATGGAACAAACATTGTGTAACCACCCAGCATACAAGGCTCAACTACAAAAAAATAAATATGAATTATTTAACAGAAGAAGCGATTTGGTTGCAGGATGCTGTTGGCACTTCAGGGGCAACACTGATAGCAAATCTGTAAATATTTCTGACAGGAAGCCAGCTTTTCCCAGGTGGGCACATGTAAATGAGGTCTGAAAGTTGGAGGTCCATTTCTTTCATATGGTCGTCAACCAGAACGTGAGAGGAATATCATCTAAACACAAACAAAAAAGAAAGCAAGTTGGTTAAAAATACTACTTGAATGGCCATTATGAAAAAGTAGACTAGATGCTTTGGTCATTCCCTAAAGTCCCCAACCCCATTATACATATTCCATCTGTCTCCTGGCTGATGGCGTCCTGAGGTCCTTCCTCTTCTCCTCTGTTGTCAGCAGTGGGCAGTCCTGACTACTGCATAGAACACTACACTGTGGAGTAAGAATGCTGTTCTTTGCAGGATTCCACTGTAAGCCCAGGCCAATGTGATGACACACTCCCATGGGGTGTGTTTTTGACAGCCTTAACTCACGAGAAGTGTGTTGAATGACACTGGGCATCATTCAACCAGGAAGAGGACTGGCAGCTTGCAGAGGATAAAGAGAGCACTGCTTACGTGGGTAAGATGTGCTTTACTTTTTTTCTCCTAACCGGAAGGGGTACAAAGGAGATTGAGCAAAGCAAAAAAAAAAAAACATAGCTTTAGCCTTAAAACATGAGTGGTCATATATTCTCCTGTTTCTGTAATTCTTTGCAGCTGGTGCCTAGTTACTGACTCCATAGCTCCCATAAAAGGACACCTGTTGTATTAGCCTATCGGATCTGAAGAAAATGCGGAAGCATTGAAACGCGTCATCCAACATGTCCATACGTCACTTCCGCTTTGTTGGTTCCTGGACTAAGTGCCTTGCGTTCCACGCTTGTCTTCCGGTTCCTGTCTACTGCGACGGCTCTGGCTCTCCATGTCCGCTTAGACGCTGGTTGTCTTTGCGGACACCTCCATTGTTTTGCAGCCCAGCACCCAGCGATGACCCCGGTGACTACTTGCACATCCTAACGTGGACAGCGCTTCCAGGAGAACCTGCACCATGCACTTTGCCCACATCTGAGGAGGACGTCCCTGGACCCATTACTTGTCCTTGCCTTAACCTATTTCATCTTTGTGAGTAGCCATTTGGCTGTTTGTCCATTTATAATTATCTCATTAAAGTTTCATGATACTGCACTTAGATTGGCGCTTCTTGCTGTTTTTAAAAAAAAAAAACATGTAGTTGTGTTTCAATAGTCACATAATACTATATTGACAATCTTTCTGGGATGGATAATGAGGAATATAAATTCTTCAATGTTTACTTCTGTAGAAAACGCTGGTACTGTTACTGCACTTGTGATCCCTGTTAAAGGAAATGATCAGAATTCTTATTCCTTCTCTTTGTTAGAAATCATGTAAACAAAGGACTAAACTTTGGTTACATGAGCAGCACAGGAAAGAGTATGGAGTGGCATTTTCTCTAAGAAATATACTGTAAGTATGCTCTTAATAATCTGAACAATCTTGAAGTTTGTAAACTTACTTTGTGAAGAACCCTACACATTTACTTTTTTATTAAATTCTGTGACACATGTTCACTAGGCCTTTTGAGTAGGCACTGCTATGTCACACATTTCACAGAGCCTGCCTTCTGAACTACAGAGGTGATGAGAGGAGGAGTTTCAGGAGGTGTAGTCAGCAAAGGAATTACTGCTTGCAGGCAGCTAGGTACCATGGGATATGTAGTTCTTAGCAGGTGCGGTCCATCCATTAGGGCACACGGGCACTGCCCCCTCTTTCCATGCCACCCCCCTATACGGTTAATGGATAGATTCATGCATAGCATGAATCTATTCACGGCCACCCCCTATGCAGGCGTCCGGCCCCTTTCAGGACGCTGGGCACCTGAATTACTGCGGTGGGGGTGTTTTTTTGAAGCACCTGATTAGAGCCATTGGCTCTAATAGGCTTCAAAATAGGGCGGACTCGGAGCGCAGAACATTGCGCTCGGAGCCCATCCAGGTGCGTTAGAAAAGCAAATGAATATTCGCTTTTCTAACATCGAATCGCCTCCCCACCAATCAGGAAGCGTGTGTCTGTTACCCGTTTCCCAATTGGCTGAAAGGTCAGGCAATCCTATTGGATGCCTAGGAGGAGGGGAGGAGACTCATGGCAGAAGCCTCCATGATCTCAGAAAAGAAGAGGACACAGGAGATGCTGCCAGATGCCTGCCACAGCCTGTCCTCCTGCCCGATGTGCCCGCCGATGTGCCTGCCGATCCCCGATGTGCCCACGATCCCCGCCGCCAATGGCAGAGAGCGGGGGGTTGGGGGGTTTGAGGTGCTGCGGGGGGGATGGTTGTTTGCCGCCCCCCCACACACAAAAAAACACCAGCCGCCACTGGCTCTTATGCCGCGTACACACAATCGGATTTTGTGACATCAAAACCATGGATTTTTGTTCGAAGGATGTTGGCTCAATTTTGTCTTGCATACACACAGTCATACAAATGTTGGCCAAAAATTCCGAACGTGAGAACGCGGTGATGTACAACACGTACGACGATCCAAGAAAAAGAAAGTTCAATAGCCAGTGCGGCTCCTTCTGCTTGATTCCGAGCATACGTGAACTTTTGTGCGACGGACTTGTGTACACACAATCGGACTTTCCGACAACAAGTTTTGTTGGCGAAAAATTTGAGAACCTGCTATCAAACATTTGTTGGCAGAAATTCTGACAGGAAATGTTCGATGGAGCATACACACGAGCTCACAAGCTCACATCGAACATTTCCCGTCGGAAAATCCGAACGTGGTACACAGCATTAGAAATCAAAGTAAACAGCAGAGGAGACGCTATGAAGGGAATCCAGGACATTGTGGAAACAGTTAACCAGCAAACAAGCAGTACTGACAACAGTAAAGGAGATTTTTCAAGTAAGCTTATATTGGATTGACAAAAAAACTATTGTTGGTATTTTAGTATTGCTTTTGCAATGCTGATGATAAAATGAAAGTGTATGCTGTGACCATAGATCTCCCTTTACATAGATTTATGTTAACATTAACGTATAGGTCCTCCAGGGACGTGCAGTCAGTCATGAACAATAATTTTTTTTTTAAAAATCGAGCTTCGAGAGTCGTAGCTCGATCACCTGGGGGTCATAGAGACCCCAAATTTGGGGGGTATGTAGCCTAAGTCCTACCCCACCACTGGTAAAATGGGGCTCCTATGACCTATGGTTCCAGAGATGTGGGACTCCTTGCACAGCCTGTCAGAAAGTGAATACAGAGTGGCCACTTTAAATACAAGCTGACACTCTGTTTGCAGCAGACTGAGAGGATGAGCTCACAGTGCCTCTCCTCACTTCTTGTCAGAAGCACTGAGCTCAACAAACAGCTTGGAGTCTTGAACCAATGGTAAAGAACCATTGGTCTCAGCTGTCCAATAAAAATGCTGCAGTGGAGGCATGCCTCTCACTGCAGTGTCATAGAAGGGGGCATGTGTCTAAAAGACAAATACTCACTTCCAGCCCAGCCCTCTTAACTGTAAGGAAGAAACATGTGTTTATATGTATAAGATTTACCCATAATCCCATGTTTTTCTCACACAGTTAAGAGGGAGAATGAGAATCTGCTGCCTGCTGAAAAGGTACTGTTATATTCAAGCTAAATCATATACAGTATTTATATGCTATATGTTATAACAAAATAATTATTTATCTATTTACTGTGAAATTACTGGTTGGAAGTTATAACTTCAAACTTCAGTATTTGGCCGTTAAGCCACATGCTTGAGTACAGATTTTGAAAATATAGTAAATTACCTTAAAAACAATATATAATAATTATTTGTATATTACTTATGGTAAGTAACCCCTTGCCACCCAGGCCAATTCTGACACTTCTCTCCTACATGTAAAAATCATCATTTTTTTGCTAGAAAATTACTCAGAACCCCCAATCATTATATATATTGTTTTAGCAGACAATCTCTATATGAGATGCTTTAAATTTTTTTACAGGTTACATGTTTAGAGTTACAGAGGAGGTCTAATGCTAGAATTATTGCTCTCACTCTAACAATCGCGGCGTATGTACTGTAACCTGTGTGTATCTGGCTCTGATACTAGCCAGTGCCTCACCAGCCACTGACTTCACCGCACGTCCCTGAGGTCCACTATAGTACAGTAGTATTGAAAGACTGTTACCTATCACTGAAGATCCCATCCACCTCTGGAGGCTCCTAATTGTAGTGCCTGTGTGGAGACAAAGCAAACCCGTGGAGCTTTACATCCAATAATATGCCTGGCAGCCTTTTGCACTGGATGTGTACAGATTCCTTTTAGGCTCCTTTCACATGGGCATTCCGGTCAGGTCCACCTGTCAGATTTTCAGGCAGACCTGAACAGAAGGTCCATGGAGCCAAACTTTTTTTGCTGTTTGTGTCCCCACTGGGGGGAAACCGAGTAATTCTGGTAATCATTATCACAAGGACGGAGAGTAAGGGGAGTTCTACATTTCTAAGTTGTCACCAGAACAGGAATAGAATCTTCCAATGTGTACACTACACTTCCTTCAATTTGCAGAGATTTCCTTTTACTCCCTCTTGTGTCCATGGGACAGGAAATAAAGGTAAATCTCCTCAATGGAACACAGGTAAAACGGTTTTAACCCTTCCCTGCTCTATCCAGAATTAACAGTTAGGCTTTGGCTTTAGTTATACTTAAACTTTCAGGTACTAAGATGCTTCAGATAAGAATTATAAGAATTCAACAGGTAGAGTGGAGAAGACTTTCAATAAACATCCCAAGGTTTCACACTGCAGATGGGCATTAGGTGTAACAATGTGGATTTACTTACCGAACCTAAGAAGAACAGGAGTGCCAAGCCACAGATAACAGCACTCATAACAAGAATTGCGATTTCACCCGCTGTCTCAGGATAATCAGCTGGAGAACATTAAAAAAAATTTAAATGGTACATATATTGATAAAAAGCAATTGATTTACTATGTTAAAGTGAAGCTGTCACTGCACTTGGAGATCTAACATCTCATAATTTGCTGTCCTGGTGGCAATAGAAACTCTTCTCAGATTCTCTGCTCTGGCTACTCAGTTCAGACAGTTGAATAACTTGTAGGTGGTACTCCTTTGGTAGATTCACACTGTGAAGGGCGGGAGAGGCAGACATATCATATGGGCAGACTGTGAAGCAGCACAAGGGTCTGCTGGGACTTGGGGCCCATTTACACTTCCCTTCCCCTATCACATAGACCTGAACATTGCTCATTTAAAGGGCAGGTGGGAAGCAATGGGTATTCTTCGTTATTCTTTAACTATGCTCCAGGATAGGGATATTTATGGTGTTGGCTACTGAGCACCTCATTTACTTGTTGCCTGAATGGGACATACCTTTCATATTTCCTCTTGTCTATGGTATTAGGGAAAGCTACAAAAGAGATTTTTGGTAGCTCAACCATGCTAATCAAATCACTAGCTATGTCAGGATTTTGGTTCTTTGTCATCCCTGGGAAGATTTCACATCACTTCCTGCAGCAGTAACACACCAGAAAGTAAAGAAGTCTCCTTAACATGGGCAAAGTCAGTAACAATGCAGACAGAGGTCCTAACCATTCCCTATTCTACTAGTCAAAGTTCCTTTATTGGGTGAACATTGATGCGATGCCCCTAACTTCTGTCTTGGTGACACCACAGGAAGTGAAGAGGGGAATTCACCAATGTGGACACAGACAGTAATAAAAACCCAACTGAAGTTCTACCCTTCTATCTAAACCTAAAACAATTTTTTTATACAAATGTTCTACTTTAATTATCCCCTTTTGTCCCACATTCTATATATTTATAGAATATAAAAAATATTTAAAATATTTTTAAATATACTTACCAGCAAGAGCTGTTAGAATGAAAGAGAAAACAAATTATATAATTAATAATCAAATCTATACAGACTGGTAGCTGCATTTCTAGCAATAATTATGTATTTTAACAGGAATATTATAAAATATGAAACATATTTTCATGGAAACAAAACTTTTTTATCACTTGAGTCACCAGGCCTTTTGTTTCCTAAATTTATTTGAGACTCTGAGCACTTTTTTAATTTCAGGAATGTCATGGTTCTGCACATACCTATATCTATATAGGTATCTATACCTATCAGAGTTTGACGTTTTCGTGCAAAATCTGGTGCAGCTCTGCATAAAAACCAATCAGTTTCCATTTTTTTTCTGTCAAAGCTTAATTGAACAAGCTGAAGTTAGAGGCTGGGTTCACACTTATGCGATGCCAGACATCGCATGTGATTCAAATAGCATTGCTGTGCACATCACATGCGATGTCTGTGCAATTAAAATCGCATTGCATTTGCATCAAAATGGTGCAGGACCCTTTTTTTGGTCTGCAATGGAATCGGATCGCATGGGATCTGATTCCTCAGATCGCTCTGTGTTCTGCAAACCAATTTTGGGGTGTCATTAACTTTACATTGACACCCACAGCAGTTTGCAGATGTCAGTGTGGAAAACCTGCTATCCAGATTTGATGCGGGAATCCGCACAGAAATCACGCTGGTTCCCGAATCGCACCAGTGTGAACCCGAGACTGAAGCTAATTGGCTACCTTGCACAACTACACCAAATTTTGAACTCTCCAGTTTTAGTAAAGCAATCCCCTTGTCTGCTTGTCTGGAGTGATAAAGTTATCAGAGTTTGACGTTTACAGAGAAGTTACGGCTTACTTCCTCTTATATTATATCAATCTACCCTAAGGTATTATACAACTTTTTTTTGGGACACTTTAGGAGAGCTTTTTATTCCTTTGACACTACATTGCAACACACACATATATATGGGTTAACATGTGGTTACACCTCTTTAGTATTGCATATGCTGTATATATGGAAGCCTTATAGGACCTGAGAACAGACATATATCAATTTATTCTGCATAATGCAGGTAAGTGATTAAAAGGGCAGGGATGCCTGAAGTTGCTTGATTATTCTTTATTAGGAGCAAATAATTAGCTCTATGTGCTGTAACACCCTGTAACACCCTTGCATTTATATATATATATATATACACACACAGGTATTTATATTAAGACCTGATCCAGACTGCATCATGTAGATGTTCAGCAGCAAAACACTTCTCGCAATGATCTATTGCTGGCACCCTTAAGGTCAGCAATACCTAACTATAGCAGTAATCTGCTGCTGTAGGGGGGAGCTGAACAGAACAGCTTCTTCCTTGACAGACTACACCATGTCTGCACTCCTGATGGAAACACATTGCAGAAGCACTGTATTAGTGTATACTGTATACTGCATAGCACTTTACATTTGTTTCTACAGTGTGCTCCTATGTAGCATTCTGTGACAGCATTGGAAGCCTAGGAGCTGATTGTTTCAGCTGCTGGGCTTGGTATCAGACCATGGTTGTCACTAACAGCCATTCTGGTGGTAGTACCAGTGGGGGCCCACAGAAGCCACCAAGTCTGGACACCATTTTAAAATGTCTCTGTCCCTGTGATACTTTACTTGTTTAACAAAGCACTATGTCAGGTTTATCAATAATGCAGATGAAAGGCATTGTGCAACAAAATAGTTCTTACAGTTATCTGACAAAGAATACTGAATTTTCAGCATATAGTAATTAATAAATCTGTTAAAATATTTCTATACTTTGGCTTAGCAAACATTAATAGGAAGATGATACTAAGCAGTTAGGACATAAAAGAATACTACGTATCAATCAAAGTCTATCTATGGTCAAACTTTTTTTATGATAAACTAAGCTGGTGATGGTGACACACCGTAAAATTTACCATAATCATATTGCTTCAGACAGAACAACAAGGAATTCCTGCCTGGGACTTCCCCCTCTGACACAGACACCAGGTGTAATCATACTGAGCATGGTCTTGTGGGTGAAACATGTTAGAGGAGGTACCAGGTGGGGGCTCCTTGGGGTTGATTTACTTAAACTGAAGAGTGCAAAATCTGGTGCAGCTCTGTATAAAAATCAATCAGCTTCCATTTTTTTTTTCCATTTTTGTGAAAGCTTAATAGAATAAGCTGAAGTTAGAGGCTGGGTTTACACTTATGCAATGCCAGACATCGCATTTGATTCACACCACATTGGAGGACCCTTTTTTTGGTTTGAACTGGAATCTTATCGCATGCGATCCGATTCCACAGTTCGCCCTGCGTTCTGCGAACCTATGTGGGGGGGGTATCATTAACTTTACATTAGAAGAAATGGGGATAAAGGAGCGCCCAGTGGTAAGTAATTTGTATTTTATTTGAAGTTTCAGCAATAAAAAGAGGCCAACACATTTCAGGGGACTAAAGACTCCCCCTTCATCAGGGCTGCTAGAAAAAATAGTTGTGGGATGATCCTGTTGGAGGGTGCCTTTGGCACATGGATCCGGACTGTTAGAAGTCCTCAGTGATGATCCTGGAGTGTGCCTTTGGCACATGGATCTGGACTGTTAGAAGTCCTCAGCGCTGACACACAGCCAGCGCTGAGGACTTCTAACAGTCCAGATCCATGTGCCAAAGTCACCCTCCAACAGGATGATCCAGCAACTATTTTTGCTAGCAGCCCTGATGAAGGGGGGGTCCTTAGTGCCCCGAAACGCGTTGGCCTCTTTTTATTGCTGAAACTTCAAATAAAATACAAATTACTTACCTCTTTCATCCCCAGGGCGCTCCTTTATGCTCATTTCTTCTACATTACACGTGGAGTTGACCGTAAGGATGTACACAGAGGTAGCAGCCCAAGCTCTACCAAAGCTCATCACCACCTTTTTCCAAACTGGGCACGAACCTCTGGAAACGAATTCTTCTTTCCCTCTGCCCACACCCTACCAATCTACAACACTGACTGATAGAGTCAGTCCAGCGCGATCTACACCCATTCTTCTCAACCATTTTACTTTACATTGACACCCGCAGCGGTTTGCAGATGTCAGTGTGGACCGCCTGCGATTCAGATTCGATGCGGGAATCCGCACAGGAATCACGCTGGTTCCTACATCACACCAGTGTGAACCGAGACTGAAGCTAATTGGCTACCATGCACAGCTACACCAGATTTTTCACTCTCCAGTTTTAATAAAGCAACCCCCTTGTCTGCTTGTCTGGTGCGATAAAGTTATCAGATTTTGACATTTATGGAGAAGTTAAGGCTTACTTCCTTTTATATCAATTGGTTTTCTGGGGTACAAGACAATCCCCTGGCTTGAGTTTGGTTCCCAGTCTCCTCTGAGGGTTACGGGTTATGAGCTTCACAGCAGAAAACCACATTTTTTCTTTTTTTTTTCATATCTTGGATAGTGTAGGGAATTGTTAAAACCCTTTCCGGTCTATTTTTTTGTTGTCTGTGTCCTTTCGGGTACTTCTTTTCTTGGAGATGCAACAGGAAATGAGAAGAAATCTCTTAAACTATAAATTCCTTCTTAGTCAGTTGTCACCAAAACCAGTTTGCCATTCAGAAGATTTGCCTTCTCTTCCAATTTAGGTAATAACTTTACTTTCTGTCACAGTGACAGTAGAACAAATAAACTGAAATAATCTGCCCAGTGGGGACACAGACAGCAATATAAACCTGTTCCAACACTACAACATTCTAACTAAAAAAATTTTTAAAAAAAATGGCTAAAGATACACATCAAATGGAAACATGATACATTAGCAGTGAACATCCTTCCTGAAAATATAAAGAATTCCCATCCTTTCTTGGCTTCTCAAGTCACATAGAGCAACTGTCAGCAATAACTACAAATGCAACAAAATTGGCAGCCCAATGGTTGGAGAATAATATTGTAGTTATATAGATAACAAACGTATGTAATAGTAATCCAAATGTAATATTAAAACTATTAGTGATCACAAATCGTTTGACCCCACAAAACCAAACTGAGCGTAACCTCTTAGACACTAACTGGAGTTTTCCTAACACAACTCATATATGTACAAAAGAATAAATGCTGAGGATGGACACACACTCACCATTTTGTGCCAGTAAGGAAACGAGAAACAGCAGGAACAAACCACGAGCTATAATTTTACAATTCATTGTGACTGACAATGCAGTGCCAGATTGGGTGTATTCATATATATAACTGGCAGAACAAGCTGGCTAATATATACCTGCTGGTACAAGGAGGGTTCAGTATTATCTCCACCTCCTCTTCTCCTTTTTTTTCCTGTTTATGTATGGGGTTATATCACTCACTACAAGGAATCTCAAATTCATTAAGGTAGATGACATTCCAAACTGTGTTCTATATTTAGTAACCATGAGCTAATTCTAAATTCATTAAGTTTCTGTTTGTGACTTTATAACATAGATATGTGACTATCTATCTATCTATCTATCTATCTATCTATCTATCTATCTATCTATCTATCATCACCATCATCTGACACAAAAGGAGTGATTTACTAAAGGCAAATAGGCTGTTCATTTTGCAAGGGAATCTTCGCTAAATCCTAGTCCTTTCTGAATTAATAGGCAAAGGGTTATCAAATAACCTTTTTTATTAAAGAAACCAGCAATAAAATTTAATTTGTCGATAATTTAAACTGTATCTTTTTTCCTTTGTAAATGCCACTTTTTCTGTAGTACATTCTATAGCAAGAATGTAAATAGATTGTGTAAAATTCCCCCAAAATGCATACCCTTTGAGTCTGGTATGGATTTTAAGGAGGTACCTCACACAACAAAAATAAAAAAAGTGAGAGTACCCCCTAAAAATCCATACCAGATTCTTAATCAGATCATGCAGCCTGGTTGGCCAGGAAAAGGGGAGAGGAACATGAGTGCGCTCCTCCTCTTAAACCATTCTAGGCCACATGCCCTCAAAATGGGGGTGCCTTGGCAAGGGGCCATGTTAATGAGGATAAGGCCTCTTCCCCACAAACCTGGCTGGTGGTTGTAGGGGTCTGTGGGTGGAAGGCTTTTCGGAATCTGGAAGCCCACAAAAGTGTAACCTAGAAATAATGATCAAAATTTTGACAAGTCCTTTATTAATAAAAATAAAGATTCACAAAAATGTCCCTCATAAATCCAAATACTGCTTCGATATACAATGCTCAGTGCCCTTTGAACAGGGGGCTAAACAGGCAATATTCAGGTGGCTCATCCCTAATTTTATGGTTGTCATCAGAACAAGAATACACGGGAAATCTTCCAACTGTAAAACCTGTTCTCATAACAGCTGCCAAAAGGGGGGGGGGGGGTGCATCCAAAATCCTCTAATTGGCAAATTCACATTGATAAAAACCTGACAGAGGAAGGTACTAATCCTTCCACCAAGCAATGCAAAGCTTTTAAAAAAAATTGATGGAACTTCGACTGTAGGGCACATGAAAAGTATAAAAGATACACAGTTGTGGGCGAATTTTAGCCTGATTTCCCTTATTAACATAGATGTGAAACTCTTAACCAAGGTACTCGCCAATCGCTTGAATCAGATTTCGCATCACCTGGTCTCATGAGATCAAACAGGTTTTGGCCCTCTTCAGCAGGCCACTGATATTATAAGCCCTACGCTTCTTCTTACCAATCTTGCTGATTATCGAGCTATACCCCTCATGTTAGTGTCCTCGGACATCTAGAAGACGTTTGATACTTTATCATGGGCATATTTGAAACAAGTCCTCTGCTATAGGGGTCTGGGTGATCCTTTCTTATGTTAGGTCGATAAGTACAATACAATAAGTTGTATTCCCAGCCGACGGCTTCCATCAAATATATGGGGTAAGAATATTCTAAATTTCACATTTTACGTGAAACGCATCAAGGCTTCCCTCTGTCCCCGCTCCCCTTTATAATAGCCCTCGAGCCTCTGGTGGAACATATCCGCTTGAATCCTGATATTCGTGGGGGTGAAATTGGCTGGAGTGCATCATAAACTGGTGCTATTCTCTTTTGCACAGTTTCGCCTCCTTATCGGGACTTCAAGTAAGCCAGACAAGATCGCATGCTTTAAATATTTAATTGTCTGACTCGGTTCAATGTCCTTTAACAACGAATTTCCCTTTTCATTGGTCGCCCTCCATTCCATATCTGGGGATCAACTTAACATCAAACTATCATTCACTATATACGGCTAATTACCCCCCTTATCAGATCACTCACCCATTTACTGGAATTGTGGGACAAATTTACGATCTCTTGGATGGGCCGCACCAATGCAATAAAAAAGACCCTGTCAAGATTGAATTAGTCAGTGTTATACAAACAGAAGCATGCAGGGGGGTTCCAAATCTAATGTACTATTATAAAGCAGTACAGATTGCACCCATGATATAGCTATTGTATATGCTGGAAAGTTGGCTCCTCTTTGGACATACATTGACCTAGTAGATGTGGACCCAGTCTCGCTATCATCACTTTTATGGCTACCCGCTCAATTTCGTCCTAGGCCTCTAAACCATATCTTGTCCCACTCACTCGTGATATGTGATTAGGTTATATATTCCGCTGGACTTCTTTCACCTCACCTACCTCTTCTGGAGGTTTTCAACTGCCCATGGTTTCTTCCAGGGTTGGATCATTGGTGGTGATCCAAAGGCCTGACAAAGGTCCGCTCCTTTCTCATGACCAGAGGGTATACACTTTTCAGGAAACTTTTGAAGCTCCTGATTAGGAGAGATACCGCTATATCCAAATTTGCCATTTTTTAGACACCCTGGTTAAAAATGTTGACAATTTTCGACCCTTGACTGTATTCAAAACCAGATGCCGTACCCTTCCAGTTACTCAAAGCCTAGTCTCATTACTTTACTCCTCCCTTCTGGCCGCATCTAACACTTCAGCCCCCTCTTACTGTGCACAATGGGAGGTGGATATGGGTGCCCTTCAATCCCCTGAGGACTGGTTCAAGATGTGGGAGGCTCTTTTTCATTCTTCCCGTAACGTCACAGCATTAGAGAATTTGTTCAAAGTTATGTCTAGATGGTACTACCCCCCTCCCCAGTGAGAATTGCAAAATACCTTCCTAAATACCCAGCAATGTGTTTCAAGGATTTTAAAGACCAGGGCGATATTACGCACATATGGTGGACATGCCCCAAAGTTAAAAGGCTGTGGATCTGGGTGTACGCTTTGGTCAATACACTTTTTCATTCTAATAAACGTAAGGAACTATGGGAAGCTTTACTTCATAAGTCTATCCTGGAGTTAGCAAAACGAGAATGTATCTTGGCAACACACATTTTTATGGCTACTAAACAAACCATTGCGAAGGCATGGAAAACACCTCTCCTCTCTTTTGAAGAGGTGAAGCGACGGGTGCATGGTATGTTGACGAACGAGAAACTTACAGTGATACTCACGGGCACTAAGGACAGATTTCCAAAGACTTGGCAGCCTTGGTTGGATCAGTTTCCAATGTTGAGCCTGCCTTCCCGCTTTTTGGACATTTAGGAAATTCTGTCTAGCCTACCGGTGGTGGCCTTGGATTCCCTGGGGCAGAGCTTATCTTCGTCCCACCTTTTTTTTGTTTTGGGATTCCTTCGCCTTCAGCTTCTTCCTTTTACTCTCCCTCTTGTTCTTCCTGTTCTCTTTCTTCTTTATTTCTTCTTTTTATTTTTCGATTATCTACAGCCAGATACCAAGAGTCTGTTAACTGCCCTCTGACCATACTTTTGAGGTCAAAATTTTCTTTTCCTTTTTTGATATTATAGCTTATCGGTGGGGGTAAAGCCCTTTTGTACATTAGGAGACTTACGAGAGTTTTCTCTCCTAGTATTTTTTTTTATTTATTTTTTTGGGTCCCTGAGAGGTTTTCGGACTAAATCTAGTAAATCTTAGGTACTGCATGGTATTTTTACCGTATTTTTACAGGATGATTCCTGAAAAACTGTTTGCTCAGTGCATTCTTTAGGCTGCAACTATTGAGTGCCGCATGATTCACTTACCCTATTAGATTATAATAATATTGAGGCACCCTCCCTCACTTGGTTATTTTTATGTTTATTTTTATTTTTACTGCTTATACTATGTTAGAGGCATATTAGTTTGTTGTGTATATGTTGTCATTCTATACCACTCTCAGCTACTAGCCTAGGCGATTGTTCACTGTTTTGTGAGTTTTTGTCTTAATTAAATAATAATTTTGTGAAATAAAAGTATACTGTATAATAACAGATTTTCCCTTCTTTGCTTTTGTACATCTTCCAATAGCCATGTATCAACATTTCAGGATTGAAGACCTATTAATAACATAGGACTTCTCAATGAGTGCCACACAGAGTTGTTGTTATTTTTTAACAGGTTTCCAAAGCAGAACTTTAATTGAGTTTGTTTTCACCCAAAGAAATAAAGAAAATACACTAATCTCAGCACTGGAACACACTGCACCACTTTTGCACACAATGCCAGGAATTAAAGAGATTTACACTTTCTCAGGGGAAATACTCTTTTTTTGTGGGATAGTGAATCTGCTTAATACAGAGAAATGTGACATTTCTACAAGCAAGCCATCAACATTTTCCAAACTTACAAGGTCCTGCTGGATTCAAGGAGTTCGACCAATTATGACCATGGAAAACAGTTAAGATTTGCCTCGGGATCAATCTTACCACTCTGTTAAAAATGAAATAAAATCATTCGGATTGCACTTTAACCACTTGCCGACTGGCTCACGCCGATATACGCCGGCAAAGTGGTTCATTCCCGCAAATTGCCATATGGGTACGGCTGTACCTTTAAGGGCGATAGCAGGCGCACTCTACGGTGGGGAACCCGATGCACGTGGTCGGTGGACGTGATCGCCACCGGCCACCCACGATCGTGTACACGAGTGCAGGAACAGGGAGTAGTGTGTGTAAACACACTACTCCCTGTTCTGTCAGGGGAGGGAAGACATATAATTTGTTCCTACTAAGTAGGAACAACGATATGTTTCCTTCCCCAGTCAGTCCTATCCCCATACAGTTAGAAACACTAACTAGGGAACACATAACCTTGATCACCCCCTAGTGTTAACCCCTTCCTTGCCAGTGGCATTTTTATAGCACTGATAGCTGTATAAATGTCAGTGGTCCCAAAAATGTGTCAAAAATGTCTGATCTGTGCGCCACAATGTGGCAGTACCACTAAAAATCGTAGATCACCGCCATTACTAGTAAAAAAAATTAAAATTATGAAAATGCTATACAAATGCCATAAATCTTTCCCATAGTTTGTGGATGTTATAACATTTGTGCAAATCAATCAATATATGCTTATTGTAATTTTTATTAATAAAAATATTTAGAAGAATATATATTGGCCTAAACTGAGGAAGAAATTTGTTTTTTAAAAACATTTTAGGGATATTTATTATAGCAAAAAGTAAAATAACATTTTTTTTTTCAAAATTGTCGCTCTTTTTTTGTTTATAGCGCAAAAAATAAAAACGACAGAGGTGATCAAATACCACTAAAAGAAAGCTCTATTTATGGGAAAAAAGGACATCAATTTTGTTTGGGTCGCACAACCGCGCATATGTCAGTTAAAGCAACGTATCGCCGTATCGCAAAAAATGGCCTGGTCATTAAACAGCCAAATCTTCCGGTCTGTAAGTGGTTAAGTGCTATGGTACCCCAATTGATCTATTATGACTTTACTGCACCTAAGTTCACTTTTGTGCAATCATTAAAGCAGATTTAATAAAAATGTCCTATTCTCAATTTTCAATTAAAAAGTCCTGTCTAAGAACATACACCACAAGATGCCTGCGTTTTCTTTATTAGTCATAAAAAAGTTTCCCTGATTTTTCCTGATAAGTCCTTCCAATTGCCATCCCACTGTCAAGTGGGACTGCATCAGTGGCCCGCAAAGGTACTCTCATTGGACAAAAGGGTCGACTTTGCCATTAAAGTGCAGCTGAATTTTCAGTTTAAATCAGCTAAATACAGGTGGAGCAATATTTTCAGCAGTGAAGAAGTGGTCTCTCTAAAGAAGTCTGACATGCACTTTATTACGATGCCCCTGTGGGGGGGGGGGGGGGGGTGCATCAGTATGTGTGGTGGAGACATGTAGGCTGGGGCTGTTCCTTATCAATTGTTTACCTGGGCTGGTTGGGAGTAGCGATGATCCTTTCCTCTTTACATTTACTAGCCCTCTGGATTGGTATCAGGGTAAGCCTGCATTCTGTTCATGTTCTGGGACACAGGGATATAGTTTTACCTCTACTTTGAGTGGCGCCAAAAGCAATATAACAGGTTACATGCCCCCTGCTGAGTCAAAGCTAGAGATCTTTAGCCAGCAACAAGCAGGAGTTTTGCTGATTGAAGAGCTATGTGTTGGACCTATGCAGAGAGACCACTGATTCTACACAGCAAGCAGGTTTCATATTTATTACAGGATGCTGACAGAGAAAGTCTTTTCTAATTAGGCTGTGTCTGCTTTCTATACAATAGTCACTTATTTGCTCTGAAGGAGTAATGGGGAGAAAAGGAGCTAAAACAAGCCAAGTGTAAGGTGCGAGTTATAACTCTATGAAATCATACTTAGTCCAGGATAAAGTGGATCAAGCAGCAGAGAGTGCAGATGAGATAACCTCACCCCCAGTAGAACAAACAAAAAAGAGAACCCGCATGGGAGAAGAAGAAGGATCCCTAGAAAATCAACAGCAAAAAATGGAAAAAGAGCCTGAAAAATTACTAACCCTTCCTACAAAGCAAGATATGGTGTATATGATGTCTCACTTAGAACATATGATCAAAGTAGAAATGAGCGCAACAAGAAAGGACATACAGAATGTCCTACAAAGGTTATAGAAACTGAAGAACACCTAGACGAGCATAAAAAGGCCATTATGGAAATATGAGAAAGAGCAGAAATGGAATGGTTGGAAATTAGAAACATTCGATACAGGCTTGAAGACCAAGAAAATAGAAGTAGATGAAACAACTTAAGGGTTCGGGCTCTCCCAGAGACCATCAAAGATATTAAACTAGGAGGTGCGGTTCGGGAGGTGTTCAATAATATACTGAAAGAAGAACTCACTTCCCCCAACAGATAGCCCTAGCAAGACCAAAATTAGCTGGGGGTTTATTCCTTCCAGAGTTTGAGAAGAATCATGAAGCAGCAATATTGCAGAGAATAATAGATTGGGTACATGGTACTACTTATAAAATGCTACTGGAGGAAAATAAAAGTAAATCATCTTTGGGTCAGATAATTTGGTTGCTGAGGTAACACAGAGGTCTTTCTAGAGATTTAGCTCTAATTACATTGTAAACTTTAAGATCATGGGATAACCTACTTAAAAGTATGTCCTGGCAATATAATAGTCCTTTAATGCCTCTTTCAGTTACAAACTTCTTCCCACCGTGGAAGGAGAATATGATGTATCTAAGATGGACCTATAAAGATTGTTTGAGATTACAGGACGTGCTGAATGGGAACGCCCTTTGCTCAATATCAGAATTACAAGGTAAATATGACTCTTCACCATGGGATAC
This sequence comes from Aquarana catesbeiana, assembly GCF_042186555.1. Taxonomy (NCBI): domain Eukaryota; kingdom Metazoa; phylum Chordata; class Amphibia; order Anura; family Ranidae; genus Aquarana; species Aquarana catesbeiana. The sequence continues at coordinate 80,240,453 of NC_133332.1, read as the reverse complement.
CTCAAGGTATAGACAACTCCAACATTTTGTTGATGTTCTCTCAAAACCCCTTCGCCCTGTTAGTGAGCTTAGCACATGGGAAAGACGTGTGCACCAGGGAGGAATAAACAAATATGGGATATCTAGTATATACAAGATGTTGATTTCCCCCCCAGATCTTAGGTCCCCGTATCTCTTGGAGAGTTGGGAATGTGAACTGAACCAGTCTCTTCCAGTAATAATGAAACCTAAAGCTATTGATTACGTTCACTCCACTTCAATAGACATAAGGACAAAAGAAATTAATTATAAATTGTTAACTAAGTGGTATTATGTTCTATCAAAGCTACATAAGATTAATCCTGATGTCTCACCATTGTGCTCAAGGGAATGTGGGAGTGAGGGAACACATGTCCACATATGGTGGCACTGCCCTTTGATTCAGCCATACTGGAAGAAAGTATTGTGTTTAGTCAAGAAGATTAGTAATGCTGAAATTGTGCAAGATCCTTGACAGTGTCTGTTACATGCTATAGGTATATCAAGGAAAAATTGCAAAGTAGCTATTACTCCATTTTTATTAAATGCAGCAAAAGCACTAATTCCGAAACACTGGAAATTAAATAAAATACCCACAATAAAAGACTGGTTTAGGGAAGTAGATAAAATTAGGTTAATGGAGGAATTAATACATCTGCAAAATGATGCTGGACCAAGTTTTTTAAAACCTGGGAAAGCTGGTTGGAATTTAAACAATCTTCAATTTATGTGAGTTCTATGGGTAGTGAGAATACCCTCTAAGTCTTAGAAGTAGGGGGGGTGGGACGTGGGAAATCTTACAAGTAAGATATAAAGGGGTTGGAGAACAGGTTTAAGCTTAATCCGATCTAGTATCTATTGTTCTCGCCCCCGTCCCCCCCAGTCTTTCCCTTTCCTCCTTTTTTTTGCGGTTTGCAGTGGTTTAATTGATTGGAAATTTAGGGAGAGGGAAGGGGTTTTGATTGGAAAATAGGGGATAAGAGTAGTAGGTAATAGTATAATTAATTTTCACCTATCCTCCTAATTTAGCTGGGCCCCGTTCACACTGGGGCCGTGGGGGCGTCGGCGGTAAAACAGCGCTATTTTTAGGCTGTATTCGGCCGCTAGCGGTGCGGTTTTAACCCCCGCTGGTGGCCGAAAAAGGGTTAAATTCGCTCATACAGCGCGGCTATAGCCACGGTATTACCGCGGTATAGCCGCGCTGTCCCATTGATTTCAATGGGCAGGAGCGGTGAATACACCACTCCTTCACCGCTCCAAAGAAGCGGTTGGCAGGACTTTTTTTACCGTCCTCCCAGCGCACCGCTTCAGTGTGAAAGCCCTCGGGCTTTCACACTGAACAATCAGCGGAGGCTGTTTAGGGGCGGTTTGCAGGCAGTATTTTATAGCGCAATAACGCCTGCAAACCGCCCCAGTGTGAAAGGGGCCTTAGGGGAATCATATGGTAACTAAGGGGGCAACTATATGTGGTCATCTCTAGATTTACCCTTACAATTAAATTAAGAATTCACAAACACAAAATGCTGATTTATCCCTAAAATAAATTAAGAATTCACAAACACAATTTTTTATTTATTTTTGGCAAATATGGTGGTGTGTAGATGTCACTGTAATAAAGATGAAGTCAGGATGGTGGCTATATTTAGCTATTTCAATCCTGACTCCACCCCTTAACTTAATAAACAATTCACTTTCCAAATTTTAGTCATATTTGGTAATCCACGGTTAGTAAGAGGGAGGGGTTTGCGTATTTTTTTTCCTCCTCTCCTTTATTTTAGGAGGGGGAGGGGAGGGAGGGGTGGTTGTTGTTGGAGAACGTGAGGGGTGAGGGGTGAGGGGTTAAGAGAGAACTTTAGAACTTAAGAAATTTGAGCATATTTTGGAGGGTTTAAAATGTTTTATAATATGTATGTTCTAGGAATGATACACATGTTTGTGAATGTTATGTTATGTCCCTTTTTATATAAACAATTTAATAAAAAAAGAGTTTAAACAGAAAGCAAATATTATAATACCCACTTCCTGACCAGGCCATTTTTTGCGATACGGCACTGTGTTGCTTTAACTGACAATTGCGCAGTCGTGTGACAATGTACCCAAATAAAATGTATGTCCCTTTTTTACCCACAAATAGAGCTATTTTTTTTTTTTATAATTTTTTTTTACTAGTAATGACAGCAATCAGTGATTTTTAGTGGGATTGTGACATTGCAGTGGACAAATTGGACACTAAGCCCTGGTTCACACTGGCAGCGGGAATGAAATTGTGCGAGTTTAGCTGAACTTGCACAATTTAATTCCCGTATGTCAGTCCCAACTTCAGGGGGCAATTTCAGAGACATCTGTGTGGGTTGCTGCACAGATGTCATTGGAAATTGCACCCCGAAGTCGCCAAAAGTAGTACAGAAACCACTTTTGGGAATTGGTGCGGCACTGCAAATGTGGCGTCACATTGATTTGGGCGGTGCCATTGTCGGCAATTGCCGTCGATTTGGCATGCGATTTGACATCGCTCCAATATGAGCCAGGGCTAAGTGACACTTTTTGGGGACCAGTGACACCAATACTGTGATCAGTGCTAAAAAAAATGCACCGTCACAGTATAAATGACACTGGCAGGGAAGGGGTTAACACCAGGGGGGATCAAAGGGTTAAGTGTGTACCTGGGAGGTGCTTTCTAAGGCCTCATACACACTATTAGATTTTCTGCAGATTTTTGTCTTCAGGTTTACCAAAACCATGTAGTGTAAGTGCCTGCCTGAATTGCATACAAATTGAAACTCTTAAGTTTTGACCTCATATTATATGGTTATATGGTTTTGGTAAATCTGAAGACAAAAATCTGCACAAAATCTAATAGTGTGTAAGGGGTCTCACTGTGTGGGGGACAGATAAACTGTAGAAAAAGAGAGCTCGAGTTTCAGCATGGCTGAAACTCAAGATCTCTCTTATGCTCCCTGACAGATGAGCGGTTTACCTTGTTTGCACACCGCTGCTTCGTTTCTCCACAGAACGACTGGCGGGTTGTGTCGGCCATGGCGGCCACTGGACCTGTTTATTGGCCCCCACTGTGTCCAATCACAGCGGGAGCTGTGCTCCGGTGGCGTGTGCGCGACCCCTGCACCGTATGCATAAAATCAGGTACAGTTAAAGATCCCTGACCAGCATTGTATTCTTCCTACTTATCACCAATGTAAGGTGCATTTTTCTAACTGACCCTCAATGAATTGGTTTTAGCAGGGGTTTCTGAAGGTCAGAAAATGATTTCAATAGTTTCTCCTGGTGCAAAAAAGGTTGAAAAAACCCACTCCAGATTGTGAGCATGAAGTTTCCTTCATGAACAATGTATTGTTATTCTGTGACTCTAAAGCCTCGTGCACACGATCGGATTGTTGGCCAACAGAGCGTCAGACTTTTGTCCGAAGGACGCATGCTAGGAACTCGTCTTGCATACTAACGGCACACAATTGTCGGCCAACAAACAGAAGCGCAATGACGTACTACGAGGAATTTCAGCTCTTGAGTGCTACCCTTTGGGCACCTTCTACTAATGTCGTGTTTGGCGAGCATTGATTTCGAGCATGTGTGTTTGTACTTTGGACTTTTGTGTGACGGACTTGTGTACACAAAATCTGACAACAGACCGTTGTCCACCGAAATTTACTTGCCTGCTATCCAACATTTGTTGGTGGAAAGTTGGACAACAATTGTCTGAAGGAGCGTACTAACGGTCGGATTTTAGGCAAACAGACTGTCATCACACAATTCCCTGCCAAAATCTGATCCGATGTGTATGAGGCTTAAGCCTTCATTAGAAGGAAACTAAATTTAGGGCCTGTTCACACCTGAATGAGAATGTACCTGGGTACACCTTAATCAAAATGAATTGGCTGTAGCACCCTTCAACACATTAACATTTAGGGCATGCTGCATTTGTGCAGTGAAGTACACTTTGCATGTCAGTTTTGACAAAGCGACAAAACGTGGCAATTTTTTCAAAGTAGGACTTTAGTTCCACTTTAAAGTGTACCTTATCCCATAAAGAAAATGTGATTTATTGCAGGCTATCAGTGGCTCAGGCATGTTCAGATCGAACCCACCAGGAAGGCATCACTGCAAACTGGCAATCATAGGCAGTGAGGCATTTCCCGACTGGTAGCTGCACATACACACGCTGCCTATGATTGGCAGGGTGCAGTGCCGGCTTCAATCCAAACACGCCCGAGCCCATTCCTAGTTACCAGTCCTTAGACAAGGTGGCTGTCTTAGTTTTCTTTTTTATTGTTTTTTTTTTTATCATTTTTCACTTCATGATCCTGCCAGTAATGCAAAATCAAACACCCCACACCCAACAGGTGTGAATGGTGTCCCCTCACTGAGAGAGGAACTAAAGCATAGCCATTGTACAGCACTGCTAGACAGGGAGCAGAACCAGCACAAGTACAGGGTTTTAAAATCATGAATATACTGGTTTGTCCTGATATGATCAGATTTGTTATATGATGATTACTTTGACATGTGTATATAGGAACAGAAAAAAACTAAATAATAAAACGAAGGGACTATCATTTCATACCTCCCAACTTTTTGAGACGGGAATGAGGGACACCTATTAGCAAAATGATGTAGGGATAGAACACACCCCTTGCCACGCCCCCTTAAAGTTGAATTATACAAGGGCTTTTTTTACCACTACTTTTATTTTATACTGGCTCTTGAAATTTACAAATTTAGAAATTGGATGGAAGGTTTAGCAGGGGAAGGGCAGGGGATCACCGCTCCAGGTGGAAATGTGGATATGAGACTCTCCTTGGACCTAGAACACCAGGTGCCGGCTAAGCATATAGCAACTTGAAGCAAAAAGGAAGTTCTGGACAGCTGCACTCCGGAATGTAGCCTTTATTTATAAAAAGTCCAACGGCTACAAGCCACAGCAAAAAATTGAACAAGCTGACGCGTTTCACACTTAACAGTGCTTAGTCATAGCTACCCTACCACCAAAAACAATGGAATATATATATATATACTAAAATATTTCAAATATGTGACTCCATGTGTGGTTAATTGAGTCAAATTACTCAATTAGATGTTCAATTGAAGGAAACCCTTGATTAACGAACGTGATCAAGTGATCATCGTGTGTGAAGTGGGGGAGTGCACATAAATATGTGAATTCAGTGTAAAAATGAAACAAATGCTCATATAATAAAATAAATATAAACCAACTAAGATAAAGTGTCCAAATAAATTACATTATTGTGTTTAAATAAATTGTTACAATAAACTGTGAGCTGTGAATATGTCCAATGAATATGTGAACACCTAAATAGTTGGTGAATAAATAAAATGAAATGAAATAAAATAAGATGTGATAAGAACTAAAAATAAAGTGCAAATGAGTGACTATATCATGGATTATAAATCTGTGTTGATGGTAATAATGAAAAATATGTATGTGTATATGAATGTACCAAAATATGCTTAGTCACAGAGGTATATGTGAATAAGTGAATAGGGTTTGGAAGGTTTAGCGCCGGGAAACACTTTTTGAAAGATAAAAAGTACATTTTATTCACAACTGTATAGGTCAGACCAAAGTGAGGGACAAATGAGGAGTAAAGAGGGACAGAGGGACATTGTTACAAATCAGGCACAATCCCTTGAAATCAGGGACAGTTGGGATGTAATTTCCCTTTAACTGATAATAGGCCAGTTATTAGCATATTGGCCCTGTTACAGGTCATTTACTTCTCATAGTACAGAGGCCTTCATACCTGCATGTTAATGAAAGAAAACAGCAATTTCATGCATAGCATTCACATAAGCATTGAGGGCAACTTAGATTGTCTGATATCAACACTGCGTAATTATCTTTAAGCAATAGCTCAATTAATTTAATAGCAAACAAATTAATCATGAAACTATTTCACTGGTCCTCTCCTAGTTTTGGGCAGCTGTACACGTGAGTTAAAAAAAAAGTGAACTCCTGGCAGATAATAAAAACATACAAATAAATCAGCCCTGCATATATTAGCACATTCTTTTTTTTTAACTAAAGCAGCATAAGTACCTCAATTTGACTTGGTATCAGCCTCTAGCAGTCCCCCAATAGCAGTGCATACAATGGGAGAGGGTGAAGCAGCAGAAGGAGCCAATCAGCTATACTGATGTGCAAGAAGCATGCTGATAGAGGGAGTTGGCAGTGTGACAGAGAGATGAGCTCATCATTCTGCTTTTTCTCTATGTCACTGTCCATTCATAGGCTGGGGTAGGGACAAGACATATAAGTGCATTTTACTAGATCACACAAAAATCAGGTCGTCCGCCCCCAGTGCCAGGACAAGGTCATCTAAAGTCCAGGACGAACATGCCAAATTGCAGAGCAGCCCTTTGCCTCTTCTCTTTGGGTCCCCACTGGTGGTCCCGGCTCCTTCATCTCGCTGTGTGCCCCCAATAACAAGCCTCCTGCTATAAGGGCACTCGATCAGGCTTGCTCCCGAGCCGCACTCCAGTGAATGTACATTGTCCATTCACACACAGAATGCAGCTCCGCCCAGCTCCCTGCGCTCTCCTCATTGGCTCACTGGCTGTGATTGTCAATGGCAAAGCTGTGTGAGCCAATGAGGAGAGAGACACCTGGGAGAGCCTCTGTTCTCATGCACATCGCTGGATAGAGGTGGGGCTCAGGTAAGTACAGGAGGGGGGTGCTGCACCTAGAAGGTATTTTACCTTAATGCATTAAGGTAAAAAAAACCTTCTGCCTTTAGAGCCACTTTAAGGTGGGCCTCTGCTTTTAGAGATGAACACACACCATGAACACTTGCACCATAACTGTTCTCCAGTTAACTCTCAGGTCCCATTGACAAAGTTCACCTGTAAATGTAATTTAGCATTTGGGAGGAACGTGCTGAGCCTTGTCCACAAATCACTGCTAACTCACTCCCAGTAACTGTGTGAGGTCCCACCGTGCACCTAGTGTGGACTTCATGTGTGCACTTCACTTCACTTAACTCTTCTGTACCTACCCTGTTTCCCCGAAAATAAGACCTAGCGTGATTGTCGGTGATGGCTGCAATATAAGCCCTACCCTCCAAATAAGCCCTAGTTAAAGTCCTTGTAGGTCTTATTTTCAGGGTAGGGCTTATTTTCAGGGAAACAGGGTAGGGCTTATTTGGGGGGTAGGGCTTATATTGCAGCCATCACTGACAATCACGCTAGGTCTTATTTTCGGGAAAACAGGGTATGTACAGGCTGGTAACCTCTGCAGTGCAAGTCTACTTTCGTGCTATGGGAGACAGACCACTCACTGAGAGAATGCTAGCAACAACTCGCTCCTGCAAGAGGCTATCCTACCTATCTCAGGCGCAGGCTTTCAACAATCTGCTTGTAACTTCTGTTACCCTAGGTAACCCCTGTCTTCTCACACTGTATCAACTCTTGTGCTTATGTCTTCATACTCCAAATTACCACAGTGACCTGTACTGTGGAATGGTGACGGTTACTTGTATTACATTCCTTTTAGTAACTTCAGACCAGGCTGGAGCAAGGTTTCAAAGTTTCACTTAGAAAAGTGCAAAATGAAGATCTCAAAGTCCAACATGCAAGAACAAGATTTTTCCGATGTCTCTACTCCTAACTCAGGCTTTGTGCTGCCCAAGCATACCTGCAAAGGTAGAGTCCATGTATGATGTATAAGATCCATTAGTGGCACTTCCCAGTAGCTGGTATCTTTGGGGGCGAACCCCAGGCCTTGGTGACTTTTTACATCACGGCAGTAGCAAGCAATATTCCTTTGCTCCTTCTGGGTGCGGCTCTCCAATCTTCCCCATCAGGCTCTGGAAGACTCCCAACCAAATTGTTGGGATCCACTCAGCTGCCAAACTAACAGCTGCCTCTGAAAGCCAAAGTCAGCTGCATCTGCCCCTTCTCCTGCTCGGTGCTCTCTATTCACAAAAGATCCAGAGCTGAGCAAGCAATGAACATGCAATCACCCAGTTCTCAGGCTTAGAGCCAGTTGAGGACAGCTGCAGCATCACAGCGATGAAGCAGCATGGAGGTGAGTATGTATGTTTGTTTTTTTTATATAGCCCATACATAAAAATATCAAAATTAAACTCACATGTTAGTAGACCCTCAAAAGCACAAAGATCAAGTAGCGGTAATTGTGAAGGGTCTCTGATATCTTCGGTGACGGCCTCTTCACCATCAATATGTTTCCTGTTTACTTTGGTTGCCTCCAAGCCTCTACACAGCTTTTCCACTTGTCTGTTTCTCCAATCTGCGATTTAACATGGCCGTTTAAGAAGTTATACTCTTGTGACCAGTTGATCCCACAGCTTTTGCGACTTGGTTGACATAAGTCTTTCCAAGTCATTTGCCTTTGGTAAGCCCCCTAAGACCCTGGGTGGTGGCTTTCTCACTTTTCTTATAATTTTCAACAACATTGGTGGACTTTGACATTATGGTTTCTTGGTGGTGTTAATTCCATTTAGAACTTTTATTGGTCTTCATATTTGAATCACTGTTCACATGTTTTGGGTTTTTTTTCTTATAGCTCTGTATACCATATATGCACCATACACAGTGTACTATATTCAATTTATACCAATATTGCATTGTGTTTTCTTTTCATGCTGGTTTACAGTGTGTCCACTATATATGTACTATATACAGTACATCATAGCATTTTCATACTAATACTTAATTGTATGTTATTATTCACACTTTATTTGGGTTTAAGACACTATTCATCTAATTTTCTGAGTTTATAGTGCTACACTTTTTTACACATTTATCTACTACTTGGGTCTATAGGTGTGTTGGCTGCTGTTTACTTCCATTTTACGCAGCGCTATATTATTTATTTCGTTATAAAACGGTAAAGTTAGCCACAATTTTTTTGTATAACGTGAAAGATGATGTTACGAGTAAATAGATACCTAACATGTCAAGCTTCAAAATTGTGCACACTCTTGGAATGACGACAAACTACAGTACTTAAAAATCTTATAGAAGAGGTCTAGTGCTAGAAGCTCTAACAATCGAGGTGATACATCACATGTGTGGTTACCTATGCGTTTCGCTTCTGCGCGCAAGCTGAGAGGGGTAGAGTGCTTTAAAAAAAAAATTCTTATTTATTCTATTTTTTAATCTTTACACTGTCACTTTAAAAAGAAACTTTGTGATCACTTTAATTACAATTACAAGGAATGTAAACATGACCTGCAATAGAAATAAGCACGACAGGGCCTTTTTATCGCAAGATATGGGGTCAAAAAGACCTCAGAGCTCACATTTACACTTAGAAGCAAAAAAAGAAAAAAGTAATTTTGCCTTTAATAGATGAAAAAAAAAACATTCCTTTAAGGCCAGAAAGCAGAACTGACTTTGGACGTCTCTCTGTTCCTCCAAGGGCATAGGGACCAGTTGCAGATCAGGTCGGATCGGCTCCAGGCTTACCAAAAGGTCCGGTAAGCCCGGAGACTACCGGGAAGCTGCGGGGAGGACACCCCTCCTGCCGCCTATATAAGTGATCCAGTGGCGAATCCGCCACCGGGACCACTTTTATTTGATGCTGAATCGTCCACAGTTCAAAATGATATCAGGGTTATGGTAGCTAGCTGTTGCCATAACCCTGGTATTTAACGTCAAAGTAATGATTGATGTATATATATATATATATATATATATATATATATATATACTGTTGGCGGTTGGCAAATGGGGAACAAGCACCTTCAAGTGGATTCATTCGTGGTGAAGTACACACGTGGATTTTTCTTTTTTCACTTATTTGGAACTATACAAAGACTTTTCTTTATTCATTTACTATATTATGGACTTTTGCATTTTATTAATGTGTGAGCATTTATACTGTGGAATACAATTATAGCGCTGTGGGTTGTAATATGAAAATTTTTGCCTATTACCATTTTATTCTATAGTCTTTGCTTTCAAAATATATGCAATGTTAAGAATGTTTAATTAATCTTCTAAAATGTGCATTTAAAAGTGTGCAAAAAACAGAAATAATTAGTGTAGTGAAGTGGTTAATGATTGGTTGAATTTGATTAGTTTATTCTGAGTATCATTCAGCAATTATCAATTTCCTGTTTCACCCATTGAGATGTTTAATTACAACAACAAATACTCAGAACTGCATAGAAACGCAGGCATATTTTGTGCCTGAGCTGGAGTGAGGTTCCTGACATTCCTCCCTATAGGACATGTGAGCACATGAACCTATAAGTCACCATTGAAAAGGAAACTATTAGCATTTGTCCTCCAAATAATACTCCCCACCCCTTAGATCTGGTTATCCAGGTTCCATGTGAGATAGACCATTCTCACCCTGCAAGGTCATAACAATAACATATCCACCCTGGTGACTAACCTATCTATATATTAATGATCATATTGCAACAGCTACCCATTCAAAATATAAACAGAGAAAAATTCTGATGCAAGAAATGAACCACTTATCTACCGGGCACTTTCACCCCCTTCCTGCCCAAGTCATTTTTCAGCTTTCAGCGCTGTCACACTTTGAATGACAATTGTGCAGTTATACAACACTGTAACCATGTGAAATTTTTATCATTTTCTTCACACAAATAGAGCTTTCTTTTGGTAGTATTTAATCACTGCTGGGATTTTTTTTTTTCCTACAAAAAAAAAAAAAAGACTAAAAATGTTGAAAAAAAAAGTTTTTGTCAGTAAATTTTGTAAATAAGTAATTTTTCTCCTTCACTGATGTGCGTTGATGAGGCAGCACTGACGGGCACTAATAGGCTGCACTGATGGGCACTGATGAGGAGGCACTTATGGGCACTGATGAGGCGGCACTTATGGGCACTAATTAGGTAGCACTGATGAGGAGGCACTAATATTCAGCACTTATGGGCACTGATAGGTGGCACTGATGAGCACTGATAGGCAGCACTGATAAATGGCACTGGTGGGCATTGATAGGTGGCACTGGATGGCACTGATAGGTGGCACTGGCGGGCCCTGATAGCCGGCACTGGTGGGCACTGATAGGCAGCATGGATAAGCGGCACTGATGGGCACTGGTGGGCAGCACTAATGGGCACTGATGGGCATTAATGGGTGGCACTGATGGGCATTGATGGGCTTTACTGATGGGCATTGATGGGCATCACTGATAGGTGACACTGAAAGCCAGCACTGGCTGGCATCACTAATGGGCACTGATTTCTGGCTGTGGTGGGCACTGGTGGGCATTGATTGTTGGCACTGGTTAGCATGGGTTGCTGGCAATGGTGGCGCCCTAATGTAATCAGGGCACTGATAATCAGTGTCCTGATTACATCTCTCACTGTCCCCTGTGAGGAAATGCCGCTGATCGGCTCTCCTCGCCACACACTCTGTCAGTGAGATTACCGGCACTTCATTGTTTACATGTGACCGGCTGTGATTGGACACAGCCGATCACATGATTAAAGAGCCGCGTCAGTGGCTATTTACAGAGATCGGGGTCGCGCCGTGTCCTAGCAACACGGGTCGAGCATGATCGCCGTGCTACGCGCCCCCGCCGGCTTGCAGGAGCGGCCGTTCGGGTGCGCCATCATATGACGTCCACCCAGAACGAAAGCCGCACCGTTCTGCTGTTGTTTGATGGTGGGCGGGTGGCAAGTGGTTAATAGAAATTAATATTCAACAACTGTGGGTTTCTAGTGTACTCATATTGACTTCGAATTGTATACTCTTCAAATTCTATATTCAAATTTAAAATTATGCAAGTTAAAGAAGACAAACCCTAAGAGCCCCTCTACATTCTTTGGTGTGTTATGTTGTGTGTTACCGTGCATTGCGTTACGGCAGCCGATTGAGATGTTCATGATTAACTAGGCAGTCCATACGTTCTATATTTTGATGTAAGGAGGATGAGTCCTGAAGACCACTTTAGTGGTGAGATTCCCTGCCATGTTGTCTCATTCCTCCTGCTAAATTTTCCAATATGGGGGGAGAACCTCTGGGGGAATCTAGGATGGAAAAGGACCTGGGGGTCCTAGTAGATGATAGGCTCAGCAATGGCATGCAATGCCAAGCTGCTGCTAATAAGGCAAACAGAATATTGGCATGTATTAAAGGGGGATCAACTCCAGAGATAAAACTCTGGTCCGGCCGCACCTGGAGTATGCTGTCCAGTTCTGGGCACCAGTCCTCAGGAAGGATGTACTGGAAATGGAGCGAGTACAAAGAAGGGCAACAAAGCTAATAAAGGGTCTGGAGGATCTTAGTTATGAGGAAAGGTTGCGAGCGTTGAACTTATTCTCTCTGGAGAAGAGACGCTTGAGAGGGGATATGATTTCAATTTACAAATACTGTACTGGTGACCCCACAATAGGGATAAAACTTTTTCGCAGAAGAGAGTTTAATAAGACTCGGGGCCACTCATTACAATTAGAAGAAAAGAGGTTTAACCTTAAACTACGTAGAGGGTTCTTTACTGTAAGAGCGGTAAGGATGTGGAATTCCCTTCCACAGGCGGTGGTCTCAGCGGGGAGCATTGATAGCTTCAAGAAACTATTAGATAATCACCTGAATGACCGTAACATACAGGGATATGTAAGGTAATACTGACACATAATCACACACATAGGTTGGACTTGATGGACGTGTGTCTTTTTTCAACCTCACCTACTATGTAACTATATGTAACTATAAAGGTTCAACTTAAAAATGTATGGAGATACACTTCACTAAACCTAATGTATGACAAAGTATGGTTTTCCTTTAACTAATGCCCCCTTGCTGTGTCACAGTGTTATTCTAAATGCTCCATGTGGCAGGGTCAGGGCTGGTGTTATTCAGTCCACCAACATGTCAATGACATTGCCTCTTGGTGAATTTATTGTGTTACAATGTAGAAATGTTGTAAAGAAAATATAGACCTGGTGCTAGTATATAGTCATTTTGGCACACAAGCTGCAGTAACCCTCAGAGGCCAATTGAATTAATGCATTTTTGACTACAAGAAACCTGAAATTCTATTTGTTGTCATGAACATCTGCATTTGTAAATCACTATGAGTTTTTTTCCGGTTTATTCAATCAACAAGTTCATACTAACAGGTACACATATTTTCACCACAGGGTGGCAGGATAATACATGCTTAAACAATAGTTTTGAAAGGGTTGCCATCATGTTTTAGGATCATCATCAAGAAGGCTATGTATATGTCAACAGAGCAATATATCTTTCACCACCAGATGGCGGAATATCCACATAGAACAATACATTAAATACATACAGTATATACACTATATTACCAAAAGTATTGGGACGCAAGCCTTTACACGCACATGAACTTTAATGACATCCCAGCCTTAGTCTGTAGGGTTCATTATTGAGTTGGCTCACCCTTTGCAGCTACCACAGCTTCAACTCATCTGGGAAGGCTGTCCACAAGGTTTAGGAGTGTGTCTATGGGAATGTTTGAACATTTTTCCAGAAGCGCATTTGTGAGGTCAGGCACTGATGTGGATGAAAAGGCCTGGCTTGCAGACTCCGCTCTAATTCATCCCAAAGGTGTTCAATTGTGTTGAGCTCAGGACCCTGTGCAGGCCAGTCGAGTTCCTCCACCCCAAACTCACTCATCCGTGTTTTTATGGACCTTGCTTTGTTCACTGGTGTGCAGTCATGTTGGAACAGGAAGAGGCCATCCCCAAACTGTTCCCACAAAGTTAGAAGCATGAAATTGTCCAAAATGTCTTGATATGCTGAAGCCTTATGAGTTCCTTTCGCTGGAACTATGGGGGCAAGCCCAACCCCTGAAAAACAACCCCACACCATAATCCAACCTCCACCAAATGATTTGGACCAGTGCACAAAGCAAGGTCCATAAAGACATTGATGAGCGATTTTGGGGTGGAGGAACTGCAAGCCAGGCCTTTTCGTCCACATCAGTGCCTGACCTCACAAACGCGCTTCTGGAAGAATGGTCAAACATTCCCATAGACACACTCCTAAACCTTGTGGACAGCCTTCCCAGAACAGTTGAAGCTGTTATAGCTGCAAAGGGTGGGCCAACGCAATATTGAACCCTACAGACTAAGACTGGGATGCCATTAAAGTTCATGTGGGTGTAAAGGCAGGCGTCCCAATACTTTTGGTAATATAGCGCACATACATACATCATTTGCAGGGCTTTTTTTCTCAAACAATAGGTGCTGGAACTCAAACACGACCCCCCCAAAACCCCTCCCCCTACACACACCCTCCAAATCACATCAAATAGTGGGTGTGGTCATATTTCGCAAACAGTAGGAGGGTCCTAAAGGGGCATTACATATCAGGATTGCATTACATACAGAGTGCAGAGTTCAGGGGGGTTACACACAGAGTGCAGAGCTATCACTTGTAAACACAGAAACTAGACTTTTGTGTTTACAAGTGATTGTGGTGAGCAGGCACCAAAGGGTCTGAGCCAGAGGTGGTGGAACCGAGTTCCACCAAGTTCCCCTGAAAAAAATCCCTGATTATTTGTATGGCCAAATGTAGAATAGAGTGCTCAATTGTAGAACAGACAGTCCAAAGTCATGTACCCAGATACGCAAGTTAATAAAAGCCATAGAAAATCTTGTTTACAAAAAAGCGTAAAAAAGCTAATGTTCAGTTTGAAAACAAAAAATAAAGACATCTTCAAAGCAGCTAATAATATTTTTAAATATATCTTGTGCACAAGGTGGCATCAATTCCAAATGGAAGAGAAAACTATTTCCATGGGCTTTAGAAGGGTCATTTGCAGAAAAAGGGTTTAGACTGTGAAATGCCTTGCAAAATCAGTGATATAATGGACTTGAGGGATGTCTTTTTTCAATCTAAATACCTACAGTATGTAACTGAGATTCCACTAGGTGTCAGGAGTGTATATATATACAATTCTGCTCTCATAGTTTCACCACTGGGTGACAGGACAGTGTTTAGAACTACATGTATCCTTTGGTAGCTACTTCTATACTATAGTGAAAGTTTATGTTTAGGGAAACGGAAAACAAAACACATATTCAGCACGTGTCTATGCCATGGGTTGAGATGTGGGCCCTGCCACTATGTGCCCCTGCCCTCTAAGATGTAGCTGATCTTTCACCAGGGACCCCTTCACATGAGTTTGGGTTTAGCTGCTGGCTACCCCCAGATCATGCAACAAATATTTGCAGTATCAAAGGAGGTTAGGAGCTGGGTACCGAGGAACCAGAGCGTGAGAGAAACTGGTGCAGCATCAGGGGTCACAATGGTGGCCCCGCCCATACTCCAGGGGGCCTGTGAGGCCTCCCTGTCACATTTGGTCTTATTCCTAGATGGGGGGATGGGGGGGGTTTCCTCCTGCAGCTGCTGAAAGCCTGCTTCTCCTTCTGAAGTGTGCACTGTTTTACTGACATCGTCCAATGCACTACTGACAACATCTACAGCCCTACTGACACTGTCCACTGCCCTACCGACTCTGTCCACACACCATCCACTGCCCTACATACACTGTGCACTGTCCTACTGACACTGTTTACACACTGCCCTACTGACATCAACCTTTGCCCTACTGATGTGTCCACTGCTTTACTGACACTGTCCACTGCCCTTCTGACACAGTCCACTGCTCTACTAACTGACGGTGTCCACTTTTATGGTAGTCTAACTTTTTAGGGTAGTCTAACCTTATATTTTTACAGCGACAATAGTTTAACCCCCCTGGCGGTATTCCCGAGTGTGGCTCGGGGTGAATTTTTCATACCAAAAGCGGTAACCCCAAGCCACACTCGGGATTGCATCACAGGGTCCAGGCAAAGTTACCTACCCTGTCCCCAGGATCCTGCGATGTTCTCCCGCTGTGTGTGTGAGCTTTGTCCTCCGCTCGATTCATCACTGTGTCGGGGTCCGTTCCCTGTGAGCTGCGCGACGCATGGGGACAGAGAATGGCGCCAAATTCAAAAAGTAAAAAACACAATACATATACAGTACACTGTAATCTTACAGATTACATTCTGTATCAAATAATTTCTTCTCCTTTTTGTCCCTAGTGCTTTGTCCAATGCCCTGCATGTAGTTTTATATAATATATACTGTTCTTTCTGCCTGGAAAATTGTCCCTTCACGTCAAAAGTGGTTTTAGATCAGCTAGAAAACAGCGATAATAAATTAGAATCACCTGCAGAATTGAGCGATATTGATTTGTGGAAAAATTTGTCACGAAACACTGAAAGTAATGACAGCGACAATTCTGCAACTGAGCAAATGTCAGTATTTTTTATTTGATACCGCTTTCAGCATCAAAAATCTGACATAATCATACTGCCAGGAAGGTTAATCATATTATTCCAAGTGTTCCTTACTATTTAGTTAGAACCCTAGTGATCTGTTAGCTCTTTCATGTTGATCGGGTAGATCTCCACCTCTCAATGAGGATATTCTAAAGAATTGGAGAGGTATGTAAAAATGTGGACAGTTACTCAAAAATCTTTTTAATTACCCTCTCAATAAGTAAAAAAAAATCTGAAATAACTCTTTAGCCACTTGGAGTATCTTGGGGCATGGTGGGAGTATCTCGGAGCGTGGTAGAAGTGGCGGGTGGTTGTGGGTGGGCCCCAGAATGACTTTTGCATCAGGGTCCACAAGCTACGCCTCTGGTGAGAGACCCACACATAGCCAAGGATCGCTGTAAGCAAAGGTTGAGGTTTGAGATAGTAGGTGTAAAGGAGGTGCAGTGGAGGCTCATATTGTGAATGCTGTGGTGGTTATGGGGTTCAGACTGCAGTGGAGATTGGAGAAGTGGATACATACTGTGGAATTATAGATTGTGGATGCAGTGGAGACTGCAGAGGGTCAAATTGTGGATGCGGCAGAGACTGTGAAGGTTCAGACTGCAGAGGAGACTGCGAAGGCTTACGCTGCAGCAGAGAATGTGGAGTTACAGACTAGTGGAAACTGCAAGGTTTGGACTGTGAATGAAGCAGACACTGTGGATGCAGCAGAGGCTTGGCTGTGGGTGAAGCAGCAGCTTGGTTGTGGTCTGCTGGGGAGTGAAGACTATTCTGTGGGTATAGCAGTGACTCAGATGTGGGGCAGTGGAGGCTTGGTTGTTGATGTATCGAGTTGTGGGCACAAGGGCTGAAACTGCAGGTAAGCTGCAGTAGACGGAGACTTTGGGAGCTCAGATTTGCTTAGTAACTCCTTGGTCAAGCAGATACATATCAGGCCATTTAATTTATGATCCTGGAAACCTTATTGACCATATGTGGTTGTATATGGTCAATAACACCAGACAGCATTCCCCGACAGTACTGTATGTTGACATACAGCAGCTGGCAGGAGAGCTGTCATTTGTAATGGGAGTTTTGGTGGGGAGTATTGATGTGACATAGGTTGTCAGTAGGGATAAGTTGAGTGTTCAGTCCCAACCTAAGTTCAGACCGAACATTCACTGTTTGGTCTTCGAACAAATCACAAAATCTAGGGCCTCTGACCTCTCACTATGCAGCTCAATGGGAACAGCACCAGAATGTTCTTCATCAGGAAAAAGACACACTCCTTCTTCCAGCTCCTCCTTTTTCACCTCTGCCCCCAGTATGCATGATTTCCTCTTAGCAGCCCCCAACATATCAAGGGGTGTCAGAGGTGTACCCTATGGATCCTCCAGTAGGAAAAAGCATCTGCATGGAGCCACACTGAGTAGTGGCAAGCATAGGATGCAACCTTGCTCTGATTCTGACAACCCCACCAGCTGTAGCACTGAGCAGAGAGATTTCACTGTCCGGCTAATAGAGCACACACAAATACACCCTCAGATACCCCCATGCCCAGTACCTAAATGCCAGCTTGGCCAAATTGCTAGCTTTACAACTTCTGCCTTTTCAGCTGGTGGATTCTGCATCCTTGCTGAAATACGCAGCTAGTGCTGTACTGCAGTGGCAGGCTATTGGCCATCATTTCTTTGCTCATAAGGTCATCTCTACCCACGCAGCCAGCAGCAAGTTCCACATGATCACAGACATGTGGTCCAGCAAGTAGGGGTAGGGACACTTTATAAAGTTTATGGCCTACTGGATGACTTTGCTGTCAGCCAGAAAGGATGTAGGACAGGGCACACTGCTGAAATATGTTCAGTCTCCCTGCCTCTTTACAGCTTCTGGTTATTGTACCAGAGTTGTCCCTTCCACCCCCTTCTCCTACTCCTCAATACCTTTTTCAGGTGGGTCTACCCTCTGGCAGGGAGGGTTGACACATATGCCTTGCCTGGCACATATCCTCAATTTGGAGGTGCAGTTTTTCCTGAATAGGAAGCCAGGGTTATGAGATCTTCTGAGGCAAAAGAGTATGTAGCCACTTTAGGTGGTCCAGTTTTTGGCTGGATGAAATTTAGGGGGAATTCCATCTGTGTACAAACCACCTGATCTATGACATGCCCATCTTGTGAAATTGGACTTTGGCTATGCTGCAGCGGCTGCACATGCAACATAGGGCCCTCAACAAGTACATGTGTGAATATGGCATTAAGATGGGCTCCGGGGAGCCACCCCAGTGGCTGCTGATTCAGGATGCATGCACTGTATTATCATCATTTGAGGAGATGATAAGAATGATGAGCTGTGATAATGCATGCATCAGCGACATGATACCAGTTGTGTTCCTGCTGGAGCACACACTGTGTGGCATAATGAATAGGGCACTTGAGGCATAGCAGCAGGAGGAAGATGAGGACTTTCTTGAATCTAAGGACCTGATCTATCCAGACACTGTCCCTGTAAAGCCAAAGCAGGCACAGAAGGAAGAGGAGGTGGGGGATGACTGGCATAGAAATATTGAGGCTAAAGATGACATGGGGGGTGGGTTTCATGCCTCCAAAACCCCAGGAGTCTTATGTGGTTATGTCTTAGGTAGGTAGCTAAGTATAACGTCATTGTCAGTGACTACAAAGACTCAGGTTCCTCCGCCTCGAGTAATTTGTGATGCATGCACTCCCTCATGCTCCAGAGCCTGTGAAAAGACCCTAAGAGTTGTGGCATTTAGGAGAGGCATCACTACTTGTTGGCAACCCTCCTTGATCCATGTTACATTGAGAAAGTCATAGAGCTTATCCTTCCCTTTAAGAGGGGGGGGGGCAGATGAAACATCTAAAGGATACAATATGGATAAACCTGTCACCCATTTCGAGAGGCTGACAAGATAAAATGTCTTGGACTAGATGTTTTAGAGCCTCCTATCAGTGAAAGAAGGAGCAGCAGTGTGGGGTGGTTGCTTCAGCAATGCCTTTAAAAAAATTTCAGTCCTCAGCACTCAGGGCTGTCTGCTGCCAGCACCTATCAGCAGTGTCTGCATCACATGGAGTCATGGGGGCAAGAGTGGATAGAGAGACTCTTTAAATGGATGACCACCTTGACTGCTGGGTGAGGAGACTTGAGCACTGGACAGAGTTTGCCCAGTAAGAAAATGAGCTGGTGGACTGCCTTGCATTGTGCAGCGAGGGAGGCATTTTCACACACAAAAGAATACATCTGTCCACAGACACTTTTGACCTGCTGACTTTCATGAAAATAAACTAGTCTTGGATCAGCAGCTACCAATGCCGCAGATGCTTCTGATTAAATATTTTACCACCCTTTAATGTTTTAATATTTTTTTTTTGCTTCATCCAAAGCTACTCATTTTACCATTGCATGCCACAATAAATATCTCACATGCTGCCACCATTTTTTGGGGGTTTACTCTCTCCCGCATAAACTGTGACTTTGACAATGAAGGTTTCAAAGATGTGTTGCAAAATGTATGCTGTTTTCTTCTTCAGTGTCCAAAACAAAGGCACTAAGCCCACATTCATATTGGGCCGATTTGGCATGCGATTTGACATGTCAAATTGCATGCCAAATCGGCGGCTATTGCCAGCAATAGCACCGTCCAAATCGGTGTGGCGCCGACTTTGTGGCACCACACCGATTCCCAAAAGTAGCTCCTGTACTACTTTTGGAGACTTAAAGTGGAGTTCCACCCAAATTTTGAACAATATCTGTATGTATTCTCTTCCTTGCCTAGATGCTGACATGCCGTTTAAAAAAATTTAAATCGCCGTAATTACCTTTTATTTTTCTATTCTTCTTTGCACTTCCTGGTTCTCCTCCCGTGGGAGTAGGCGTGTTTCTAGCCTCTCCCAGACTCCTGGGAGCTAGTCTCAGGCTTCCCAGGATGCCACTGAGCATGTGCGGGAACGAGCGGTGAATGCTGGGAGCACAGCATTCACCACATCCAGGAAATAAATGCTTGTGAGCTTCAAATGCCCACAATGAAGATGGAAACCACCTGCAGTGAATA
Organism: Aquarana catesbeiana; assembly: GCF_042186555.1. Classification (NCBI taxonomy): domain Eukaryota; kingdom Metazoa; phylum Chordata; class Amphibia; order Anura; family Ranidae; genus Aquarana; species Aquarana catesbeiana. The sequence goes on along the minus strand of NC_133332.1, from coordinate 80,220,113 downwards.
ATAAAAGTTATTCTTTCCGACGAAATCTGACACAGGCGGACATATTATACACAATATGTGAGTATGTAATGCTGAGAAGAAAAGTTTGTGAATGAACTAAAAAAAAAAAAAAAAACGATAGATAGGTGGACCCCCGCTTTAAGGGGGTGATTTGAATAGACATCTGTGTATGAACCCGCACAGATGTCTGTCAAATCGCCTCCGAAGTCAAGCTGCATTGCCGGTTAGAAATTTCTAACCCGCATCAGTGTGAACCTGGGCTAATATGCACTTTCCTGATGAAAAATGCCTGCCTATGATATACCTCCAAAATTGCAAATTGTCCACATGGTTTATTAGTTATGTTGCTAAGCTGTATGCTATCCTAAATTTTGTTGTTTATTTCCTGGTGCTAAATGCCTGATCAATCACTCAGAAATTGCATCACGTTCAAAAAGTTTTTCTAGCTGTGGTACAAATCTGTATGCTATTTGCATCATTGGTGTCTAAAAAAGATACCATTACTTTTTTAAGAAGCTAAATGCCTGATTAATCTCTCAGACGTTGTGGCCGGCCCAAACAGGTTTTATTTTTTAGCTATGGTGCAAACCTGTATGCTATTTCCATCCTCAGATGTGAGGTTCTTCCCCAAATTCATACCAGGCCCTTTAGTGAAAGGCCAGGAAAGGGGGGATGAGCACCACCTCCTAACCTCCTGTTAAAGTACCTTGTCCCCTTACTGATGAGGACCTCTACCCCACATTCCTTGTCTTGTGGTTCTGAGATTCTGCAAGCAGAAGGTTTATTGGAAACTGGAAGCAATTCTTAACAATGAAAGGGCACTCAGATACTGGTCAGGGGAAAAACTTGTACCCCTAGTACAGTAGTAAGTTTTTTCTTATTCTTTGCATTGGTTTCCCCTCAAAATCCATACTATACCCGAACGGTTTGGTACAAATTTTGGGAGGACCTCATAGTGATTTTTTTTGTGTGTGTGTGTTTTTTTTTTTTTTTTTCTTTGCGAGTGTCCCCCTTAACCACTTCAGCTGCCGGAAGATTTGGCTGCTGAATGACCGGGCCATTTTTTGCGATTCGGCACTGTGTCCCTTTAACGGACAATTGCGCAGTCGTGCAATGCTGCACCCAAACAAAATTTATTTTTTGCGCTATAGACAAAAAAAGAGTGGCAATTTTGAAAAAAAAACACAATATTTTGTACTTTTTGCTATAATAAATATCCTAATTTAAAAAAAAAAAAACTAATTTTTTCTCAGTCTAGGCTAATATTTATTCTTCTACATATTTTTGGTTAAAAAAAAAAAAAAAATCACATATTGATTGGTCTGCGCAAAAGTTATAGCGTCTACAAAATAGGAGATAGATTTATAGCATTTTTATTATTTTTTTTTTACTAGTAATGGCAGCGATCTGCGATTTTTATCGGGACTGCGACATTATGGCGGAACACATCGGACACTTTTGACACATTTTTGGGACCATTGGCATTTATACAGCGATCAGTGCTATAAAAATGCACTGATTACTGTAAAAATGTCACTGGCAGGGAAGGGGTTAACACTAGGGGCGAGCAAGGAGTTAACTGTGTTTCCTGCTACGTGTTTCCAACTGAAGGGGGAGGGGACTGACTAGAGGAAATGACAGATCGCGGTTCCTAACTATTAGGAACACATGATCTGTCTCTCCTCACAGAGCAGAACAGGGATTTTGTGTGCATCGTTTAAATCTAAAATATAGATACAGTAGTAGATATAAATCTATTATACATTTTATCATTTATGGTTTACGATAAAAAGAAATAAAGAGGAAAGGAAAGAAAGAAGGAGAGGGGAAAAGAGGAAATAAAACATTAGGGAGAAATTAGAGAAAAAGAAGATTTTTTTTTTCGACTTTCCTTATCCCTATGCCCTTTTTTCAGTTAATCCTTTTCCTCTTCTCTTTTACACCTCAGTCAACATTTCTCCATCTTCATCCCCTAGTTGTTCATTTTCTTTCTTCCCTTCCTTTCATTCCCTTTATTCCACTTCCTGTTTTAAACCACTTCTCTCTTTCCTTTCCTCGTTGTTTCCCCTGATTTTTATCAACAAGCTTGAGTATTCACCTTCGACTAAACTGCATTTTGGATTTGGATTAGGTACCCAAGTCTAATGCCGCGTACACCCGAGCAGACTTTACGGCAGACTTTGCTCGGCGGACTTTTCGACAGACTTTACGACGGACTTTCTGAATGAACGGACTTGCCTACACACAATCCACCAAAGTCTGTCAAATTCGTACGCGATGACGTACGACCGGACTGAAACAAGGAAGTTCATAGCCAGTAGCCAATAGCTGCCCTAGCGTGGCTTTTTGTCCGTCGAACTAGCATACAGACGAGCGGACTTTTCAACCGGACTCGATTTCGACGGATTGATTTAAAACATGTTTCAAATCTAAGTCCGTCCAGCTTTTGAGAAAACAAAATCCGCTGGAGCCCACACAAGATCGAATTGTCTGACGAAATCCAGTCCGCCGGGCAAAGTCTGCCATAAAGTCTGCTCGTGTGTACGCGGCATTAGAGTCTTTTTTTAAAATTAAAGTTGAATTCTTTATTGCGCATAACAGCGGGATATTCAGTAATTCAACTGTGTAATACAGGCATGTCCAAAGTCCGGCCTGCGGGCCAATTACATCCCGCGTTCCAGTTTCAAACGGCCCCTGATCGATGCAGATGGGCATCGATCAGGCTGCACTGATGGCATTGGTAATTGGCTGCATTCATGCAATAGTGAGGCTGCATTCATGTCAATGGTGAGGCTGCATTCATGCAATGGTAAGGCTGCATTCATGTCAATGGTAGGGCTGCATTCATACAATGTTAAGGCTGCATTCACACAATGGCGAGGCTGCATTCATGCAATAGTGAGGCTGCATTCATGCAATAGTGAGGCTGCATTCATGTCAATGGTGAGGCTGCATTCATGCAATGGTGAGGCTGCATTCATGTCAATGGTGAGGCTGCATTCATACAATGGTGAGGCTGCATTCATGTCAATGGTGAGGCTGCATTCATACAATGGTGAGGCTGCATTCATACAATGTTAATGCCGCGTATACGCGGTCGGACTTTTCGTCTACAAAAGTCCGACAGCCTGTCCGACAGACTTCCGGCGGACTTCCGGCGGACTTTCGGCAGACTTGCAGCAGACTTTCTAACGAACGGAATTGCCTACACACGACCACACAAAAGTCCGACGGATTCGTACGTGATGACGTACACCGGACTAAAATAAGGAAGTTCATAGCCAGTAGCCAATAGCTGCCCTAGCATGGGTTTTTGTCCGTCGGACTAGCACACAGACGAGCGGATTTCGGGGTCCGTCGTAGTTACGACATAAAGATTTGAAGCATGTTTCAAATCTAAAGTCCGTCGGATTTGAGGCTGAAAAAGTCTGCTGAAAGTCCGGAGAAGCCCACACACGATCGGATTACCAGCCAGCTTTAGTCCGTCGGCGTCCGTTGGACTTTTGTAGACGAAAAGTCCGACCGTGTGTACGCGGCATTAGGCTGCATTCAGGCAATGGTGAGGCTGCATTCATGCAATAGTAAGGTTGCATTCATGTCAATGTTGAGCCTGCATTCATACAATGTTAAGGCTGCATTCACGCAATGGTGAGGCTGCATTCATGCAATGGTGAGGCTGCATTCATGTCAATGGTGAGGCTGCATTCATACAATGTTAAGGCTGCATTCACTCAATGGTGAGGCTGCATTCATGCAATAGTAAGGTTGCATTCATGTCAATGGTGAGGCTGCATTCATGCAATAGTAAGGTTGCATTCATGTCAATGGTGAGGCTGCATTCATGCAATAGTAAGGTTGCATTCATGTCAATGGTGAGGCTGCATTCATGCAATAGTAAGCTTGCATTCATGTCAATGGTGAGACTGCATTCATGCAATGGTGAGGCAGCATTCATGCAATAGTAAGGCTGCATTCATGACAATGGTAAGGCTGCATTCATGCAATGGTGAGGCTGAATTTGAGGCTGCATTCATGGCAATGGTAAGGCTGCATTCATGGCAATGGTGAGGCTGCATTCATGGCAATGGTGAGGCTGTATTCATGGCAATGGTGAGGCTGCATTCATGGTAATGCTGAGGCTGCATTCATGGCACTCATTAGGCTGCATTGATGGGCATTGACCCTTATTTAGTTCTTTATGTAAAATGTAAGATTTTTCCTGAAACTTCCCTTTTAGTGAAATAATAATAAATATGGTATATCCAAATAACACACCCAAGCTCATCCTTAGTCCTGAGTGGTGCTCGGGGATTTGTTAGGGCCACAAAAGATATATATATCCAAATAACCCAAGCTCATCTCTTCACCACACACAGCCACAAAGGCAAGAGAATTCTTGTTGGGCAGGTTATTAGTGCTCGGACGAACACACATATGCCCTGCACACACGGTCAGATTTTCCAAAAAAGTGCGATCGGATAGTGTTGTCGGAAATACAGATCATGTGTGGGCTCCATCGGACTTTTTCCGTCGGAATTTCTGACACACAAAGTTTGAGAGCAGGCTATAAAATATTCTGACAACAAAATCCGATCGTTTAAATTCTGATCGCGTGTACACAAATCCGACGCACAAAGTGCCACGCATGCTCAGAATAAATGAAGAGACGAAAGCTATTGGCTACTGCCCGGTTTATAGTCCCGACGTACGCGTTTTACGTCACCACTTTCAGAACAATTGGATTTTCAGACAACTTTGTGCGACCGTGTGTATGCAAGACAAGTTTGGCCCAAAATCCGTCGGAGGAAATCCAATGGATTTTGTTGTCGGAACGTCAGATCAATGTCCGATCGTTTGTACAGGGCATAAGACCGAATTTTAATGGTTCAAAGAAGGTCACCCAAAATGGTTGGCCCTCACGCATGTTCACTTCATCAAATCTGGCCCTCTTTGAAAAATGTTTGGACACCCCTGGTGTAATACAAAAGACATAGGGATTGATTTACTAAAACTGCAGAGCGCAAAACCTGGTGCAGCTGTACATAAACTAAAAACTGCAAAGCTGCTAAGATGACCATGAAATCATTCACTCTCTATTTCTTTCTTTTCTTACATAACTGTGTAGAGTGCCCTTTCTGACCATAAGTAGCTGTCTGTTCTATCCCTGGGACGCCTACTCTATATAGACCACCCTAGGAATAGATCCTTTTATACATATGCAGCTGTACATAGTAGCCAATCAGCTTCTAACTTCAGCTTGTTCAATTAAGCTTTGACAAAAAACCTTAAAGCTGATTGGGTTCTATGCAAAGCTACACCTGATTTTGCACTCTCCAGTCTTAGTAAATCATCCCCATAGGCTGTACAGGTACAGGAAAACAAAATTATTCTGAGATAGATACAAACAGTAACATTTCAGGTAGAGTGGTCCACCCTAACAGATGGCAATGCAAGTCAACAATCCAGTATACATACTGCTAATATAATGTTAGCATGGCCAGTAACAAAAAAGTTAATTCAAAGCCTAAACAAAGATCTGCTGTCATACTCATTTTATATATAACTGAAATAAGAAGAAAACACAAACAATAGAAAGAAAGCCCATCAATAGAACTGCATTTTAGTTCTCATTAGGATCAGGAGCAGCAAGTATCCCTATGGTGCCAGGGTGTCTAGGCTCAGTCAATGGGCAGAAAAACCCATTAATAGAGAAGGGAATTAGGAGCAAAGATGGAGAAAATATAAGAGGGGTGGGGGGAGATGCGGAAAGGGAAAAAAGGGGAGGGGGAGAAATTGAGGAAAGTGTTGAGGGGTGGGGAGGGGAAATACAGCTGAAATCTACACAGCCCGAACACTAATATCAAGGTCTATGCATAAATCTAGGTTTGGACAAGTGCGGTTAGGCAGGTGTATCAGACAGATAGGAGTTGTAGTCTTCAGAGTAGCAGAAATCATGCCACTAGAACCAGGTTTTGTTGAACTGCTCCTCCTTACACTTCAAGGCTGCTGTTAGTTGCTCCATTTCATTGATTTCATTGACCAGAGTTATCCACTGATCAACCATCAGGAGGTCCTGGCTTTTCCATTTCTTTGGAATACATATTTTAGATCAGTAGGGCCCTAGTACATCTGCACCTGGGAAGCAGAGTCAAATGTAATAGGCATGTCCTAGGCTTATCAGCTAGGAAGACGTCAGTGAGTTTGAAGATAAGGTTCCGGATCGAAGTCCAAAAGTGGCCAATGCGAGAACATGTCCAGAATATGTGTAAAAAAGTGCCGTCATCCTGCTGACAATGTCAGCAGATTGGTGAGATTGCGGGGTAAATCTTGTGTAAGAGGGTGGGTACTCTATATCAACGCATAATGACTTTGTATTAAATTCTAGTAGCTATAGATGCACGGTGTGCAAAATACAAGATATGTTCTGTCTGTTTGTCTGAACTACACAGCAAAGTATATGATTTAGAAAGCGCTTGTTTCAGAGGCGATGGGTCCAGGCAGTGTCGTTCAAACAGAGATAACCATCTATCAAACGTGAAACCGTCCAGGATGGACGTTAGGAAATTTTGGATCTGCAGTTGGATCTGCAGTGCCCGCCAGTGGTCTAAGGGGGGCAATAACATGCCTCTGATGTCTTTCATGAAGTACCAATGATTTTCCCAGGCTAAGCGCATTAGCCTAAATTTGTTGGTTTGGAATAAAGCTGTGAACCTGTTGTCTGTCAGACTAGGGGCAAACTCCTGAGCCTCAATAACAGGCATCATGGAGGTATATGAAGAAGTGGAAGATCATAAAAGACAGTCTGCCTTGCGGAGAACTGAAAGCACGGTTCCTATCAAGGGTTGTGTTTTGATCAAGTCTAATGCCTCGTACATACGATTGGATTGGTCACCAACAAAACCGTGGACTTTTGTCCGAAGGGCTTTGGCCCAAACTTGTCTTGCATACACATGGCCAAACAATTGTTGGCCAACAATTATGAACGTAGTGACGTACTACATGGTTTTTCAGCTCTTTAGCGTCACCCTTTGGGCTCCTTCTGCTAATTTCGTGTTAGTAGAAGTTTGGTGAGTGTTGATTCGCGCTTTTCATTTAGCGCTTTTCATTTTGTGCTTTTCAGTTAGTTTCTGAACGGCTGTTTGTCAACCAGGCATGTTGCGGAATCTGAGAAGATAATGTGTTATTTATTATTGGCCTTGGAGTTATTGCTTTGACATTTTTTTTGGTTGAATAATGATTTGATTTGGTATATTTTCTATATTTTTGGATGCATAGAATGCACTTTTTGGTTAAGATCTATTGGCAGATTGCACGTCTAATTTTATTTGTTTTCTTTTTTTAATGCACAATAAAAAATATGTGGAGAATAATACTTGGCTATGTGTTTTACTTCAAATGACAGTTTGGGAGTAGGCAGTTACATTTAATAGAATACAATGTAAAATTGACAAGGGACACCAACATAGTTGTATCTTTGATCTTAAAAACTAGGGTTAGGTGTTGTGGTAACTTGCCCAAATAAAAAAAAAGCATAATAATATTATTCTTGATATCACTAGAAAAAAAAAGCCTTTTAAAATGTGTTTGCAATAACTCCATCAGTATCACCAGCAAAGCAGCTTCATTATTATCCCATTAAAGAAGAAGAGAATTGTGCGCTGCATTTGGAGATTTCATAATTTGCCACGTCACAAATGTTAATTCTCCATTATGAACGCTAGTTTACAAGACCGACCACTTCTGCTTCCGAGCATACGTGTTTGTACTTTGGACTTTTGCCCGACGGACTTGTGTACACACGCTCGAAAATCCGACAACAGACATTTGTCCGCGGAAAATTTGAAAACCTTCTAGCCAACATGTGTTGGCGGAAAGTCTGACAACAATTGTCCGATGGAGTATACACACGGTCGGATTTACCGTCAACAGGCTGTCATCAAACATTTCCCGTTGGAAAGTCCGATCGTGTGTATGGGCCTTAAGAGTTTAATTATAGTGGGAAGAATGTTCCCCAGCCTTTAAATCATTTAGTTAGCCCTACCTAGATTATGAATCTTTCAGCACAATCTCACATTGTCCACATCACGCAGGTGGTCCCATAGAATCCAGTGCAAATATAGGAATTATTCCTTTTCCAGCTGAAACCAATGATATGTTTATTTTGCTCCTACTAACACCAGTGAGATGTGATTTATTTTGCTTCCACTGGCA